>NC_086320.1:131929260-132224260 GCF_036172605.1 Pelobates fuscus | reverse complement strand
GGGGGAAAAACCAAACTGATCTAGTTCATTCTTTCTAACAGGCCTTGCTTCAGAATATGGAGTTCGAGGATTTCCTACAATAAAGTTGTAAGTCTTTTAAAGAAAGCAAATGATTTGTTGGGCTATTTATAGTGAATACAAACCTTTTGGGTTATATTTTTTTTTATAGAAATTGTTACTGGGAGGGGGGATAACATTACAAATATGGTCAATATTGTCACTATTTTCAAAAAGCCCTGACCTAAAGAATTGTTGATTGATTTATTTATTTTGTAGCATATACAGTAATTACATTTTTTTTTATAGATTTTCTGCATGAGGGAAAAACTATTTCTCACAATTCTGGGTGTGTCTAAATCTTCTAAAAGTTTTTTTGGCTGCTATTAAGATTGACTTTTTCTTGACAGATGCATATATACACAATCAATATATTCACAATTCACTCCTGCTTTTTTAAAGGCTATATTCTTTTAACTATGCATATAAAAGATTTGTAAACTTTCATTTTAAGATTAAAGGGAGAAATGGCTTATAACTACAGAGGTCCCAGGACAAAGGAGGATATTGTTGAATTTGCAAACAGAGTAGCTGGGTAAGTACCTTAAACAATAATTTTAAAAAATATTAATTTGTTTAATATTAGATTTAATATTTTCACCTGTGTGATTGGTATCTAGAAAAAAATGGTGACTTATAACGGCTAACACGGCTGGCTTTAGCTATTTTGCTGCCTTTAGCTATTTTGCTGCCTTAGAGTAGACTGCTACTTGAGACAGTTATGTTCTAACCTGGGTATATTCTTTATTTATATTTTTCCTCACTAGAGACCTAATTTTTGTGTGATACATGGAGTTTGATATTGCAATCTAAGCAACACAGTCATTATTGCTATGTGTGCTAGTTGTGTTGCACATACAATAAATAAAATGATGGACACTGAAACAAGACTTTTTCCTGCAGCCCCCTCAAAAGCCAACTTTGTTGGGGCTATTGTGCTCTTAGCCAGTAGTTGAAATTGGTAATGTGGAAGTGTAAATGTAAAGCAATAAAATAAAGGGAAGTATCGAAGTAACCCGAATTAACCAAATTTAACACTGCAATTAAATGTGTAATGTTTAAAGAGACACGTTTGGCACTAGAAAAACTTTAGCTTAATGAAGTAGTTTTGGTCATGCCTCTGCAGTCTCACTGTTAAATTATCTGCCATGTTTGGATTTGCACTACTTTGTTCATACAGTCTTAGTCAAATTGGCAATCACTTTGTTTATACAGTCACACCTCCATGTATTCCTAAACACTTCCTATAAAGCGAGATATAATGTTTAAACTTCCCTTTTTGCGCATTCTGTTTAATTTAGTATTTTTCTGTCATATGGTGGCAGTACCTTTGGGTTTTGCTCCTCAACATCTAGCAAGGTACCTATGATCAAAAAGACCCTCCCCCTGCCCTATAAAACTCCATAACCCAAAACCTACCAGCTGGTCTGGGGGTTTCCACGCAGAAAGTTCAGATATCGGCCTTAAGTTTTTTTCCAACTAGGGATTTGGCCTCCAATATTTTCGTCAGAAGATTTGTTTAGGTCCATCAGCCTCAAACGTCCTCATAGGAGATCGGTGTTTCCAGCCTGGGATTTATCCCTGGTCCTTCAAGCTCTTTGTGTTCATCCCTTTGAACCTTTGGAAGAAGTCCCATTAAGAATCTTGTCTCTTAAAGTTACATTCCTGGTAGCCATCACATCGGCTAAGAGAGTGGGAGAACTTCACGCTCTGTCCTCCTCGGATAAATTGACTATTTTTCACAAAGACAAGGTTGTTCTTTATCCAAGACAGTCTTTTCTACCTAAAGTTTGTCTTCAAAGAATATTAATCAGCCGATTCTTTTACCTTCATTTTGTAGTGAAGCCTCATCTCCTCAAAAGCTCAAATGGCAGAAATTGGACGTCAGAAGAGCTTTACTTATATACCTTGCCAGAACGAAAGAATTCATAATTTCGGATCACCTGTTTGCTAATTTTCAAGGTCACTTCAAGGGGAATGTGGCTTCCCGTGGCACCTTATCCCGTTGGCTCATTCAAGCTATAGAATTGGCATACTCTATAGCAGGTCTTCAGGCTCCAGTTTCGCTTAAGGCCCATTCCACCCAAGCTATGGCTACCTCATGGGCAGAAAGGGCTCTTGCTTCTCCAGAGGTCATCTGCAAGGCAGCATGCTGGTCGTCTTTTAACACTTTTATCAAGCACTATCGGCTAGACATATTCTCTGCCTCTGAGCAGCTTTTGGGCGTAGGGTGTTACAAGCTGTCGTGGCATAAGTCCCGCCCGAATGGGGATCTTGCTATATCCCAATGGAACTGCCACCATATGACTGAAAAAACTGAAATTTTACTTACCGTAAATTCTTTTTTTCTTAACATGGTGGCAGTACGGCTTCCCTCCCTCTTTATTAAATATTTTTTGCAGTACAATTGGTCTGTGTTTCTTTCTCTTGTTACTTACTTTAGTAGGTTTTGGGTTACTGCGTTTTATGGTACTGCCACCATATTAAGAAAAAATAATTTACGGTAAGTAAAATTTTTGTTTTCTCATCTCTTGCTCTGTCAATAGCATTCTAAAGCCTGCAGGAGCTTCCTGTGTGTGATTTAAAGTTCAATTTACAGAGCAGGAGATAAACCTCTAAAGTGTGCGTCGTCAACCTGGTCCCTATCGCCCACAAGTGGGCGTTTCAGGATTCCACATGGGCGGTAAGGGATTCGGGGCAGCACAACAAGCTGAATCCTCCTTCCTTTGAGAGAGTGGGTGGGCGCGAGTGCACAAATGCGCATGAACGCGTATGAACTTGTGAGAACAAGAGTGCGCATGTGCCAACACGAGCAAGTGTAATACGTGGGAGCTGATGCATGATAGCAGAATTGTTTTTGGCTAATAGTAATAATAAGTGGGCTAACTAGCTCTGCCTTATTTTTGGACGTTGCCATAAGGAAGGTAAAAGAAAAGCATTAAAAAAATAGATAAAAAGGAAAAAGATCAAAAAAAGGGAAGAAAAATAGAAAAAAGGGGATAAAATAAAGGAGGAGAGAAAGCAGGGTTTAGAGTGGCTCATGTTTTGGCAAGTTAAGTTTTGTTATCGAAAGAAAGAAGAGAGAGAGAGAGAACATTTCTTTTTATGGTGACACATATTAAAAACTAATATGTTTTGGGTGTTTGTAATAAAAGGGGGGGCGGAAGCACTGTGTGGAGTGCAGATCAAAACGTGGTAAGAGTAAAAGTAGTTGTTAAATTGTGCAACAAATTTAGAACCCATGTCTAAAAAAAAAAAATAAAAAAAAAAAAAAAAGAGAAATATGCTTGTGGCTATTTACCAGAGTATCTGAAGACACTTGCACTAAAAAGTTTGTTACTGCAGCACTGGTGGGCGGTAAGGACATTTTACCATCAAGAAAGATGCATTAGTGGGCGGTAAGTATAAAAAGGTTGACTACCCCTGTCATAGAGCATGTTTACAGATTTACACATTTCAGCGTTGTTCGATCTTCATGTGTCCCACATATCCCAGGCCGCTTGGCAAGGTTTGGAAGGGGGAAGAGCAATGTGAAGCCCTTCTCATATATATGTTGTTTATCGAGAACATTTATGCCAAGGGGGATTTCCAGGATCTTGCTATCGATTGTTGGGCAGTTAGGAAGATGTGAAGCACCATTTTTCTTTTGCACTTGGGCAGGTTTGGCAGGAGATCTAGAAGAAGGTAATATAAAGGTTTACAGAGTAGCGTGTAGCCCACTACCACTTGTATTAAGGAGTGGATTGTTTTCCAGTACAGAAGAATAGTGCACACTGCCACCACGTATGTACCATGCTACCCTTCAAAAGGTCACACCTCCATCACTATGGAGAGGTGTTTGGAAAAATGTTATATAGTCTCGTTGGCACCACATAACAGCGGTACAATATTTTGCGATGTAGTTCGATATGAGCTGATTGATTAATCCTTTGGTCACCTGGATTATACGTTACCATTGTTTCGGGAATATAGTACAGTGGAGATCCTGTTCCCAATTGAGTGCCGGTTTGGATGCGGACAAGGGTATATGGTCAGATATTGGCGGCGGGCACCTGGTCGCAGGGGTTGCGACCGCGGTATGTACGCCACTGCATGCAGATGCGCACACACACTTAAAGGACCACTACAGACACCCAGATCACATCAGCTCAATGAAGTGGTCTGGGTGTCAGGTCCCTCTAGTTTTAACCCTGCAGCTGAAAGCATAGCAGTTTCAGAGAAACTGTTATGTTTCACTGAGGGTTAATCCAGCCTCTAGTGGCTGTCTCACTGACAGCCGCTAGAGGCGCTTCCGCCATTTTAAGACACTGAACGTCCATAGGAAAGCATTGAGTAATGTTTTCCTATGGGCGGTTTGAATGCGTGCGCGGCTCTTGCCGTGCATGCGCATTCGGAGCTGAGAGGCGGAGGGATCCCCAGCGCCATGGGAGTCCGGCGCTGGAGAAAGGTAAGTGCAGAAGACACACACACACACTCTCACGAACAAATGCATACACACATTTACTGATAAAGACACACTCACTAACAGACATACATACACACTCACTTACAAAACATACACTCTCACTGACAAACACACACACACTCACACACACACTTACACTCACACACACTCACACACACACACTTACACTCACACACACACTTACACTCACACACACACTTACACTCACACACACACTTACACTCACACACACTTTTTTTTTTATTTAATCCCCCCAGCCTCCTTACCTTTTGGAGTGCTGAGGGGATTCCCTGGGGTCCAGTGGTGCTGCTGGGCTCCTGGGGGGGCCGGTCACCCGGCGGGCTGGCTGGTCCTGCGGGCGCGCGAGGGAGCACTCTCCCCTGAGTGCTTCCTCTTCAGCTCCCTCGCACGCCGCATACTGATACCGGCGCCGGAAGATGACGTCATCTTCCGGCTCCGGTATCAGTGCGGTGCGCGAGGGAGCTGAAGAGGAAGCACTCAGGGGAGAGTGCTCCCTCGCGCACCAGCCGGCCGCCGGGTGTAAGCAGGGCCAGCCTCGGGGGGCCCGGAGGTGGCCGGGTCCTGGGCACCCATGGGAAAGAGGCTGGCCCAGAGCGTACATACCGGGTCGCAGGGGCGGCCGGGCCCCCTGGTGGGCCGGGCCCGGTCGCAGCCGCGACCCCTGCGACCCTGGTATGTACGCCACTGATGACAGGTCTGTTTTAACATCTGTCTCTTTAGTGTGAAAACAATTGTTTATCTTTATAGTAACAGTTGAAATGTTAATCAATGTAGGCAACATACACTTTTTTAATATGCATCCTGCTTTTTTCTGTGGCTTTTCTTTGTGCTTTCTAAAGTTATCTTATACTTTTGAAGGTTAATTTTATAGTGCACGTGGCTCCTAAAGGAATTTTCCAGGTACCATAACAATTGCATCTGAGTAAAGTTGTTATAGCGCCTGGAGACTACTGCTGCCGTCTTTCCTTTTTTACGTGTTAAACCGTTAACAAATATTTTAACACTAAAGATATGTACTATGTCGACAGTCTGCAGTTCTCATCTTCTGCTTGGGCTGATGGAGACTTGCCTCCTATTGCAACTCAAATTGAGAAATGTGAGTGCAGTGAGCAGCTAATAGTAGTCGGAGAACGTAAGATGACACTCATAGCCAATCACTGCCACTTCCCCGCTGCACATGCTAATGCTTTGGCATTAGCCTTGGCAGAAGAGAAGAGGGAGAAAGTCATCTCGGCACACAACTATTCTTTAACCGTTTAATACTTAAAGGCAATACTGCGCCTGGTGTCTCCTAGTACCATCATTTTATTCAGATGAAGTGGTCATGGTGACTGTGCAGCTTCTTTGCTGTGAAACACTGCACATACTGAATGTAAGATCTTTGTTGTTGAGGTGTAACTCCACCTCCGGCAGCGTCATTAGCCAGCCCAGCCTACAACAAGAGTTCGGGGCTGGCTAATGTCAATTCTGTGCATATTTATATGCACAGCATTTCATTCAGTAGCCGAGAGAAATCAGTGAATGTTTTCAGCCAATGAATGGACAGCAGGATGTCCTAACCCATCAGTAGATGAGGCCAGGTGCCTTAGGGGGGCCCAGGTAATAGGGCAAACCATTGTGAAACAGTTTGCTCCACTGCAGGGAAAACTACGTAGGCTACTCCTAAAATCATGAACCACTACAATGGGCTGTAGCAACTATAGTGGTTAGAGTAACCCTTTAAGTACTCTTTTTACTGTGCAAGCAGTTTTGTAGACTTCAGGATAGCACATTTTAGTGATTATAAGGTATTACAATTCACTTGCTGAGGTAGTCCCAGATGACTGCATAATGTTTCGGTGTCGAAATGCATGCTTTGCTTTTTTTTTTTTTGGTTGGGTGAGTGAGGAATGTGATACGATTTTGTAATTTGTTGTTTTATTAGGCACGCAGGCGAGCTGGGTATGTAGGAGCCGTAGGCTCTGAGGCACCAGGTAAAAGCTACTTAGTCTTTACAGTTATTTGGCGCGGATCGTTACGCTTATTTCACATTGGTCCATATTGGTGTTTATTGGGATCCTAGTGGGATAATCAAAGTGAAAATAGAATCAACTGTACTCTGTCCTCCGTTATCTTAGGACCTTAGGATTAGGATTTGACTATCCAGGTCTTTAGTGTAGTTGATTGCCTGACCGTTAAATTTGTTAAAGGGTTACACGATCCACCATGAACACTTAAATATAGTGGTCAGATTATGTATGTCTAATGTTTCAGCTTGACACTCTGCGCATATTGAGTTATTTTATTGTGTGACTGGAGCTTGTTGCACCCGCAACAATTGTCTATTCTAGGTGAGTAATACATTTATTTTAAGCTTTATTTTTTTAGTTTGGGGGTGGAAGGGAACTAAAACAAAAAGCCCAAAATGGCATTATACTTTGAAAAAAAAAGTTTGAGTAAACCTTTAACTTTGTGGTTGGTCTTTTATTCATTTTCTAGTAGAAACAAAGATAAACATTGTTTCGTAACTCCCAACAGAAACAAATCGTCCAATAAGAACATTAACAAAAAGGAAGTTAACATTTTTATGGAATGTTTTAAAACTATTGTGGTGTTACAGGTGCGTCTGTAGGACTTCTAAAGGGGGTTACTCAGACGATGAAAGTTCACATAACTTCTATCATGTGCGTGGCAACCCAGGAACCGGTGGGTGTAATCAATAATAGGATTCTCAATGCTTAGGTGATCCTCTCGAATCCCCATTGTACTTTTGAAAATTAGCTGTAAAAGTTCAAGTCGGCCACTGCGCACAAATTTCAGTGTAAGTCTGCACCTTCTCATGAGAGAAATACCAAAGTTCATCAAGCGTCCTCAGCTCCTCCATTCTAATAAAACAAAGGGATAGTTAGTGTGGTGTCTTGCTTCCAGAAGAGGAGAATTAGCTGTTTTACTATGTTCAGAATGGAGATTGTCAGAGAGTTTATGTATATGGATGAGAGGGTATTAGTATGATGTAGAAAGAAAGCGTCCAGGAGGAACAGTGGTGGGATATAAAAATGCTACGGAATCTGTTGGCGCTATATAAATTGCAATAGTAAATTACTAAACTTACGAAAAATGGAGGCAACACTTCTTCAGTGAGATACAATGCCCAGTCATTCCCACTATAAGTGAAAGAAAACTTGGGAAACCCCACCTCCAACACAACCCATCTAGCTCAAACCTAAAACATAATTATTTTAAATTAGCCATCATTTAAATCTAGCATTGCCTCAAGTCATTCCAGCATCATATATGACCACAAGGGGTGGGGAATGGGATTAGTCGTCCCATTTTAGTGGCCTGTGAGTAACATATCATTATCCTGGCCTTGACAAAAGGCTGTGAAGACCTCTTTGGTCTGCATGTGTGTGGGTTTAATCATAGAAGAGCAGAAAGTGGTCTACTCACCTCAGTTGACTTTCAAGGTTTCTGTGCTCCAACCTTAGCCCATTCAACCACATGGAGTAGGTAACTAGCATGATAATAAAGCTTGAAGTTACGGACCTCCAAACCTTCCCTGGTCTTGGGCAGTGTCAGCTGTGAGAATATTTGTTTAGGTTTGGAGCTCTAAGAATTTTATTAATAGTGAGCACAATGATGCAAAGAATGCTGATGATATGTAAACTGGAAGGGTTTGGAAAAGATACAGGATTCTCTGCAATCAATTTATTTTAATAGCTACCACCCTCCCAAGAAAAAAGATATATTGCAGCACCCACTCAGCCAGGCTATTTTGGATAGTGTTTTTTTGCTTGGTTAAGACATTTGTCTGATACAGACATGTTACATAAGTTGGAAACCAGACTTCCAGGTATTTAATGGCCAGATTGCTCCATTGGAATGGAAAACTCCATGAAAGACAGATTGGATAAGTTAGCATTCAAAATGGTGGTTTTAAAAGAATAAATTTTTAGGTTTGACACAATTCACCATGAATGATTTCAATTCTGACGGGTTGGAATATTTCAGGGTTTGAAACAAAAAATAGCAAATCATCTACTTTGTGGTGACCATAATCCACCTCCACCCCTCTGATGTCTGTGCTCTCCCGAATCACCTGCAGGATTGCTTTGAAGACAAAGACGAAGAGCATGGGCGACAGGGGGCACCCATGCCTAATTCTGTTACCTATAGGGAAAGTATCTGTGTATGCCCCATTGATGCACACATTGATGCAAGGAATATAAGGCATATGTTGTCTATTGTTGCATATGTTAGCCCAAACCTATAGTCCTCAAAGTGGTAAACAGAAAGTCCCAACTGACTCTGTTAATGGCCTTCTTTGTGTCCGTTAAGAGGAGGAGAAGGCTCTTAGAAGTATCTTGCGTCAGGTGTATCAGAGGCATGGCTCCTATGGTCACTATTGCTCCTATGGTCCTATTGTCACAAGCCTCTCTATTCAGGACAAACCCAACCTGGTCTGTGGAGATCATCTTGGGAAGGGAGGAACTGCCCAAAAACTAGTACTATGCAAACTGGATTGCTTGCAGGATCTCCTTAATGCATAACCAGAATAATAAAATATTTACATTTAGTCACCAACCTATGACGCTGGAACTTCTTTCATCAATAAAACAAGCATATTACCATCTACACGATTTGCTTCTGCTTCTGTCATTTATTTTACGTATCCATATTCCTTATTCTTTTACTTATTCAATATTTCAATAATAAATATATTTGCCTATTTAAAACCAATACCTTTCTATTTCACTGTACGGCTGTTAGGTTGCTGAATTTGTTGAGACAATTCATAGTGTTTTTTCCATTTAATGAGTTGTATTTGTTTTGTTGTAATGTCTTGATTTGTGTTTTTGCTTTTGTTTAAGGCCTTTAATTCGTCCGCTTCCAAGCCAGCAAATGTTTGATCATGTACAGAAGAGACATAATGTTCTTTTCGTGTATGTTGGCGTTGAATCCACCCTAAAGGTATAATATTCTTAATAGTTTATCGTTATGTTTCAGATATTGTTTAAGCTTCAAATCTGCTGTTGCTCAACATTGCACTGCCTTGCTTGCATATGAATAAGAAATTGCACAGAAAAATTCCTACTTACAGCTATTTATTGTTTTCCCATTTATTCACATATTGCATAACAATGTGGTATATGTTTAGTTTATCTGTCTCTATGTTTGAAGCGGTCTGCGTGCCATACCCTGGTCTTTTTAACCCTGCAACTGAAAATATGTCAATTTAGTAGATACCCCAATTCTACATTTCAGGGATGACTTGTCTCTAGTGGCAAGGGCTATAAAGACAACTAACACTCTTCCTTCAAACCCCCTCAAACGGCATGGGGGATACCAAAATATATAGATTAAAACTATAGAATAAGGATAAAATATTTTTTTATATAT
The DNA here is from genome assembly GCF_036172605.1 of Pelobates fuscus. NCBI lineage: Eukaryota > Metazoa > Chordata > Amphibia > Anura > Pelobatidae > Pelobates > Pelobates fuscus. Next base: position 132,214,338 of record NC_086320.1, on the reverse strand, counting down.
TCTTTCAGCAAGTGTATGTTTTTATTTAAGGAGCTCTATAGGGTCAGGAACACAAACATGCATACACCTATAGTGTTAAAATCGCCATCTAGCCCCCCTGCTCCCCTCTTGCCTCCCTAAATATAGTAAAATCTTACTTGTCTTCAAGTCTGCAGTTCCAAGCTCTGCCCCAGTCTGCCTGTGAGGTGACTCTGTCTGATGACATCATCAGAAGTGGTGGTTTGAGCCAATCACAATGCTTACTCATAGGATTGGCTGAGACTGTCAAGGAGGCAGATCGGGGCAGAGCCAGCACAAGTGAAACACAGCTCTAACCAATCAACATCTCCTCATAGGGATGAATTGAATCAATGCATCTCTGAGGAAAGTTCAGTGTCTGCATGCAGAGGGTGGAGACACTGAATGGCAGTGCTGCTTACTCTGCAGCACTGCCCAAGGAAGCACCTCTAGCAGCCATCTAAGGAGTGGCCAGTGAAGTTATCACTAGGCTGTAATGTAAACACTGCATTTTCTATGAAAAGATTGTTCACAGCTAAAAGCCTGAAGGGAATGATTCTACTCAGCAGAACAAATTCAATTAGCTGTAGTTGTTCTGATGACTATAGTGTCCCTTTAGATATGTGTAAAAGTAGGGAGTGTAGGAGGGAAAACCACAGATGGGGTTCGTTTTCAAACACTGTCTGACCAAAGGTGTATGTATATGGCTGAAAGATCATGTCATACACTAAAGTTATGTATACATTTTTTTCTATTTTTTTTTTTTTTACATCAAATGTTTTTTTAAATGAAGTATATATACTTTCAATACTTGTTAAAATGATTATTATATAAAGAAATGTTTTTAAAGATGACACATATCCTTTAACAAAAGAACACTCTACTTAAAAAGTATGTTTTTTTTTTTATTTCTAAGTAGACATGTTCTTTTACTGCTTTAGTTTACTAGTCCATTTTTTATTTATTTTTTTTATCCACCAATCCAATGCTTCGACTTAAGTGTGTCTCATGAGAAACACTGGACACATACATTGTCATTTGCAACAATTCAATTCAAGGAGCCCCTTCTCCTTCTGAATGTGAGTCACTAGTAGGCAAGGAAACAGCAAAATGGAAACATTACCTTTTCTCAGAAACACGGTTTTCATTTGCAAGGCTGTATAGTCACCATCTACACCTCAAAATCATTTACTTAAGATGAAGCATGATGTTTAACCTGTCCCTTAACCCCTTAAGGACACGTGACATGTCATGATTCCCTTTTATTCCAGAAGTTTGGTCCTTAAGGCGATTAAATAAAAAAAATCATGTTCAAATTGGCGCTTGTATTTTATTGTGTCTTATATCACCCCTTAGGAAAAGGCTTGTTGGCCAAGCTGAATGTTAATGTTAAAGGACCACTCCAGGCACCCAGACCACTTCAGCTTAATGAAGTGGTCTGGGTGCCAGGTCCTTCTAGGGTTAACCCATTTTTTCATAAACATAGCAGTTTCAGAGAAACTGCTATGTTTGTGAATGGGTTAAGCCTTCCCCTATTTCCTCTAGTGGCTGTCTCACTGACAGCCGCTAGAGGCGCTTGCGTGATTCTCACTGTGAAAATCACAGTGAGAGCACGCAAGCGTCCATAGGAAAGCATTATGAATGCTTTCCTATGTGACCGGCTGAATGCGCGCGCAGCTCTTGCCGCGCGTGCGCATTCAGCCGACGGGGAGGAGAAGAGGAGGATCGGAGGAGGATAGCTCTCCGCCCAGCGCTGGTAAAGGTAAGTTTTTACTCCTTTCCCCTTTCCAGAGCCGGGCAGGAGGGGGTCCCTGAGGGTGGGGGCACCCTGAGGGCACTCTAGTGCCAGGAAAAAGAGTATGTTTTCCTGGCACTAGAGTGGTCCTTTAATGTTAATAGAATGTAGGCAAATTAGAGGGGATAGAGCACTCAATTGACAAATCTGGTGTGACTTTGTGTTTTGCATTTAGTTTTTTTGTTTTCCAGTCATCTTGACAGTATTACCACAAAACTAATTTGGAAAGGGGTAGCATAATAATTCTGGTTCCTCAGTCACACCAGAACACTAATCACAAAGCTTAATCTTAATCTCCAAATTTAAATGTACTTTTTTTGTCTTGAATTCCATGCAAATAACATATATATCTTGCTAGTAACTACATTTATTTTTATTGTAAACAAAATGTTGCAGAAATGTGCGGTTAATACTAATTTACCTTTTGGTGTTAAAAACTTAATCTGTCGTATGTTACGTTTTTATCTGGAAATGTAAAAACAAGTTGTATCATCAATATCTTTTTATTGCATGTACTATGAACCTTTATAATGTATAATTATTTATTTATTTATTAAACAGGAGAAATTTATTGAAGTCGCTTCAGAACTTATCGTTTATACGTACTTTTTTTCCGCTTCAGAGGAAGTATTGCCAGAGGTAATCCTGATATAGATAACAGGGATTTGGTTGTTAGACTTTTATCCCTGCAGCTGAAAATATTCTGCAAATGTTTGTTTCCTGATGGTTTGTCCAAATCTAATGCATTGTAATGCACACCCATAGAATACGATCATCCTCTATTCAATTGGTCCAGGTGTGGATTAAAAGGATTTTGATTCGAACGAACAGTCAGAAACAAACTTTTGCACATGTCTAATGGCCACTATATTTTTGCACTCAGTCATAAATATAGCATTGTTTGGTAACTTTAAGTTAATGTTGTAATTAAACCTTCAGAAACTTGATTGTTTACAATATCATAATTATGTGGGCTCTTAAAGGACCACTATAGTGCCAGGAAAACATTTTTGTTTTCCTGGCACTATAGGATCTTTAGGTTCTCCCCACCCTCAGGGTCCCACTCCCGCTGTGTTGAAGGGGTTAAACACTTGCATTTCTCCAGCGCCGGGCTCCCTCGGAGCTGGGGAACTCTCCTCCCTCTGCCCATGTCAGCGCCAAATGCCAATGCGCGGCAAGAGCCGCACGCGCATTCAAACAGTCCATAGGAAAGCATTTCTTAATGCTTTCCTATGGACGGCCAGTGTCTTCTCACTGTGATTTTCACAGTGACAAGTGCGCGAAGCGCCTCTAGCGGCTGTCAGTGAGACAGCCACTAGAGGCTGGATTAACCCCAGTGTAAACATAGCAGGGTTAACACTAGATGGACCTGGCACCCAGACCACTTCATTGAGCTGAAGTAGTCTGGGTGCCTATAGTGGTCCTTTAAGACCTCATTACAACATGAAAATGTCCACCTTTAACCCCTTAAGGACACAGCTTCAGAAGCTTGTCTTACGCTTAATGACACAAGCAATTTTTGCATTTTCTTGCTATTTGCGTTCAACTGCAATTTGCATCTCTCTCGTTTATTGCACCGACACATATTATATACTGTTTTTTAAAGGACAGAAAGGGCTTTAATTTGATGTAACATGTGTGTATATATATATATATATATATATATATATATATATATATATATATATATATACTTATTTATTATAAAAAAAAAACAGAAAAATGCAAAAAAAAAATATTACATCTTTTTTTTACAGTTTTTGCAGTAATAATGTGTGCATAATTAGGGCAGGTTAAATAAAGCAATTAAAAATAAATGCATTTAGTTGTTCTGATTTACAGAATATATAATGTGTCTGGGATTTTCAGTTTTTTTTTGGAAGTTACAGGTCACAAAGCACAAGGAGTAAAATAAACTTTTAATGTGGAGCAATTTTAGAATTTGGTATGTTTGTCTTGTAAGCTTAATAGCCATAAAAGAAAACTAAATTGCCACACAAAAGTATATATTTATATACAGTAGACATCACATGCAATTTACCTAAGGTTGTTTTGACACTTTCTACGTAGTCATTTCACCGCCAACCTCTGCTAAATATTGGAGAAAAAAATTGTTTTTTCGCACACAAACTTATAACAAAGAACTTCTCATGTGTATTTTGTAAAGTTGGTGTGTGCTATTCCTGTACAAAGTTTTATTTTGTGTTCAGTTACACCTGCTGAATAAAATGACACCCCCTCTGTATGTCTTTGCCACTATTTTGTGAAGTTACAGTGCCATATATGAGACCTGTCCTTTTCAGTATTCACAGTAGAATTTTGAGAGACGGATTTAATGAGCCAATGCTTCCATTTGGGGTATTATAACAGTTTGACTGTTCAAAAAAAAAAAAAACACACAAAGGCCTACCATTTGTAAAACTAGACACTCCAGGGTATCTCATATGGTGCATATTGTGCCTTAACATGCCCCCATTTTTTTCACCAATATATGCCAAAGTATGTGTTAAAAATTATTTTGGGCATTTTTTTACATACGGATTACATTTTTGCTGGGCATTTTGTATATTTCATATGTGCCACTAAGTTCAAACCCCCCAAATTATGCTCCGCTAAGTCTTCTGAGTAAAATGACACCCCCATTGTATGTCTTTGGCAATATTTTGTGAAGTTACAGTGCTGTAAAAGAGACGTGACAAGTTTACATTTTTAAGTGTGAATTTTCATGGAGGGTTTTGATGTGTCCGTGTTCCACTTTGGAGCACTTGAGCAGGCTACATATTACAACCACACCATAAAGGCATACCATTTCTTAAAGAACACATCCCAGGGTATTTCAAAAGGCATATTTTGAACCTTAGCGTGGGATCATTTTTCCACTAGCTTGTACCAAGTGTAGTGGTAATAAGCATTTATTTTTTCTGCCTTTATGACACACAAAGTAAGTTTGCACAGTATATTTTGCAAACCTTATGTGTGCTACGACTGCATAATACTTTATATGTTGCTCAGCTATATCGGCAGAGTACAGCAATACCCCCGTATGTACCATTGCCAGGAATATGTGGACATTGGAGGGGCACATTTGGGACATAGCCATTCCAGTTTTTTTCAAACTTTGAATTTTTGCGATGTGCCCATGTGCCATTTTAGAGTATTTTACCAGGTTATATAAACCAAATGCCCCATAAAGCTATACCATTTCTTAAAGATGACATCCCAGGGTATTTCAAAAGGCATATTTTGAACCTTAGCGTGGGATTTTTTTCTCTAGTTTGTTCCAGGTGTAGTGGTAACGATTATTTTTTAATGTATTTTTTAACTTTTTTAAACTTTTTTAAATTTTTAAAAATAGTTTTTAAACTTTTGTTTTGCTTATTATTTTTTTTAAACTTTCCTAAACTTTCTTAAAACTTTTTTTTTACAGATTTAACATTTTTCTAAGCTTTTTTTTTTACCGTTAACCCCTAACTAGCAGTAAGCAGCACTAACCGTAAATTCCCCATTTTCCCATAACTCCCACCCACCCCAGCTAGCAAAATATATAATTATTAAATATTTAAATAAATTAATTAAATAAATTAAACCCCTGAGAGTTAATAAATAAATAAAAGTTAATCCTCAGGGGTTAAAACAAATTAGATCACAGTATAATACTGTGGTCTGTATTTTGATCACTGTAGGCATTGAACGACTGGCAGGGAAGGGGTTAATTTTTATTTGGACTGGGTAAAGGGGGTTGTCTTCTTTGTTTTTTACTTAAACGTTATTAAAACTTTTTTTAAAAGTAATTTTTTACTTTTTAAAACTTTTTTTAACGTTAACCCCTAGTTAGCCTAACTCCAAATCCCCAAATTCCCCACTAACTTCCACCCACCCCAGTTAGCTAAATATATAATTTTAAGATATTTAATTAATAAAATAAATTTAACTTCTGAGGGTTAAAAAAAAAAGAGAGAATTAACACTCAGGGGTTAAAAAATAAAAAATAAAAAATCAGATGAAAGTAAAATGTAATCCCTGCCAATTGATCACTGACAGAGCGAGCACATGTGCTGGGACAGCCCGATCCGGTGCTCCCGGTCTGCCTCTAATACAGAGACAGACCGGAGCATTAACCCCGCGATCGTTAAGGGTATCCCCGGGATGACTGACCTTGTCCGTCACCCGTCCTGAAGGGACAATTAAGACCTAGATTGTTATGTAACCTTTAATTGGTTCAGTCACGTAATTCCCCATGTGGTAGTAAGTAGATTGTATAAACTAAGTGAAGAGTTTTTTGGGAGGGGAAAGGGGAGTGTGATTTCGTAGTTCTGACACGAAACAGTATGATCACATTACTTTACAACAATGCATTCAAATGCAAGAAATACCGTAATAAAAATTCAAGAAATAATCTTAAAAAAGGTTAAAGGAAAATTAACTTTGTGTAGCTGCACAGTTAAGTGGCTGCCTGGAGTTACAGGCAGACCTACTGCTAACTAGAAAAAAGAGACTCCAGTCAAGGGTGCCTAATTATCGTTATTGTTGTTTATACCTACAAACTCTGTATCCAGCATGTGTTTACGTGACAAATAGGTTATACCTAGCTGAAGTTTATGGAGGATGAGTGGAATTGCTGTTGGCTCAACACTTTCTCTTATGAGAAAGAGCTCAGGCCAAATTGTCTAAGCATGCAGTATAGACATTATAGAAATGCAATTGATCTTCCTAACTAGGACTACAAATGATGTGTCTGACAGCTGAAATGTTCAAGCTAGAAGCTAGAAATCAAAACTCTTTATCTCAGCAAATTGATTAGTACTGTTACTGTTCCTTTGTGAAATTTACTTAACATTTTAAACAATGGGTTACATGCTTCTGGTACCGCGTGGTTAACGTTGTCCACATTGCTGCTGCATTTATTAGTTACGAATTCACAATTTATTCTCCATTTTAACATTTTATTTATGTAGAATCCTGAAATTATGTCAAAATGTATAATTATATGATGTCCTACTCTTGACTAACACAAATATAACGATTATGCTACCACAATATTAGAAATTCTTTTTATTCCCTGTTGACCGTATTTACTTGACCACTTCCTCTTGATTTGCTTAGGCATTTTTGTTTCCTTTTTAACCTACATCTGTGTGCAGTAGGAATTCGATTAATTGCTGCTCTGTTTCATCAACATTACTGAAACCATGTGTGCAGTATGAACTCTATTTATTACTGCAATTGGCACCATTAGTTTTAAAAAAGATGAAAAATAGGACTCCCAGACTCCCCCATATTCCATGTTAGAGGAATCGTGTGCGGAGGCAAAGTGGGTGTTATTTTTTTTTTTTTTTTTGTTTCGTTTTTTTTCTCCTCCTCGTCCTTTACATATATTGGCAACTATTATTTCAAAGGGAATCAAATAACAGCACTTTTCAAAACGATGTTATGAATAGAACCAGTAGCAGATAGTAGAGGTGACCCATGCTTGCATAAAGTATATGTATGTATTCTGCATTCAAGATATAATAGATGTATGTATATACACATTAAAACCACTGACAGGTGAAGTGAATAACATTGATTATATAATTACAATGGCTCCTGTCAAGGGGTGTGGTATATTAGGCAGCAAGTGAAAAGTCAGTTCTTGAATTTAATGTGGGAGAAGCAGGAACATTTTAAACGAGTTGCAAATATAATATGAACTCATAAGTGTTTATTTTTTATTCAGAAATCCCAGTTTAACCTTTTTTTCCTTCCAGTACGTTACTCTGAATGAAGTCCCAGCTGTTCTTGTATTTAAAGATTCTACTTATTTTGTCTATGATGGTAAGTAAAGTAATTAACCCTCTCATTTGTTGTTAGAGCCCTGGCAGTTTGTTACAAACAATTGGTAGTCTTTTCCCTGATGGGTTATACTGTTTAACTGCGTGTTACTAGTAACAGTGATGTTTTTTAATATGGTAATACAATGCAAATATTAAAATACTATAGCATGTCCAGATATATTCCAGTTCTAACCAGTGTTAGTAAAAAAATGTGAGCCACGATTAATAAACAGATTAGTACATAAATGCATACAGCAGAGGTATATAGTCCACTTCATGATACAAGAGAAACATTACTCATTTATAGATTTCTGCTGGTACTGTTCATTATTATTTATTCTCAACGGATACAGAAGTGGAGATATATTTGGTCTATATACAGTTAAAGTTATGTTTAGTCTTGTGGTCAACTGTACTACATACTGTAAGCATCAGCTTTGTCATCAGCTTGTCAACAGAGACAGTGTATCATTGGTTGTTGCTTGCCGAGGTTTTGAGTTGGTTCTGAGAGTGACAGGCTCTAATTTCCGTATCTTTAGAGTGCAATGATGTGCACGGCTGTGTGACTCCTTTTATCATTTCGTAAATGGTTCCAACATAGATCATGTGTTTTTTTTGTTTGTTTTGTTTTTTTGTTTTATAAATGTATTTCTCAAAAGTTGCCTTAATGTTCATTTTTGCTTGCCATAAGGCAGATTTTGGATGGCTCGTTTGATAATACAATAGGAGATGAAGCAATCAGACCAAGTTGTTCTAACACTTCAAGCATAATGTACTTGATGATTGTGTCAGTGAACCTGAAGTCAAATTGAAAGTTGCCAAAAGCTGAAAAAATGAAGACCACTTTGACATTGTCATATATAGTAGTTTCCTCTTGTTTGTAACCATCGGAAAGCGGAAAATGAACTTTTTTGGTAGTTTCTATCACCTTTACATTATTGCTGGTGATCATTATTTTCAATCTGTTATCTGCAACATAACTTTTCAGCTCCATTATGTCTTTGCAATCTTTAGGAAAGAGCTTCCTAGAAGGTAAAGGAAAATAAATGTCATCATTGAGCTTTAAACGTTATCCGTGTTATTTACTAAAGTGAGTGTTGCTGGGAAATGTGAATTTTCAGATTTAAATAGCCAAATTAGAAAAGAATCTCCGTACGCTGAGAATTTGCCGCTTTGACCTTAAATTTGCAACTCACTTTGAATTCCAGACATTTCTCACTCTTGTAAATAACCCTGTTTGTGTAATTTCACCTAAAACAAAACTGACTGTTAACTGCATCTGTAGAACGAAAAGTAATGATTTATAAAATACACTGTGTGCAGAATTATTAGGCAAATGAGTATTTTGACCACATCATCCTCTTTATGCATGTTGTCTTACTCCAAGCTGTATAGGCTCGAAAGCCTACTACCAATTAAGCATATTAGGTGATGTGCATCTCTGTAATGAGAAGGGGTGTGGTCTAATGACATCAACACCCTATATCAGGTGTGCATAATTATTAGGCAACTTCCTTTCCTTTGGCAAAGTGGGTCAAAAGAAGGACTTGACAGGCTCAGAAAAGTAAAAAATAGTGAGATATCTTGCAGAGGGATGCAGCACTCTTAAAATTGCAAAGCTTCTGAAGCGTGATCATCGAACAATCAAGCGTTTCATTCAAAATAGTCAACAGGGTCGCAAGAAGCGTGTGGAGAAACCAAGGCGCAAAATAACTGCCCATGAACTGAGAAAAGTCAAGCGTGCAGCTGCCAAGATGCCACTTGCCACCAGTTTGGCCATATTTCAGAGCTGCAACATCACTGGAGTGCCAGAAAGCACAAGGTGTGCAATACTCAGAGACATGGCCAAGGTAAGAAAGGCTGAAAGACGACCACCACTGAACAAGACACACAAGCTGAAACGTCAAGACTGGGCCAAGAAATATCTCAAGACTGATTTTTCTAAGGTTTTATGGACTGATGAAATGAGAGTGAGTCTTGATGGGCCAGATGGATGGATTGGTAAAGGGCAGAGAGCTCCAGTCCGACTCAGACGCCAGCAAGGTGGAGGTGGAGTGCTGGTTTGGGCTGGTATCATCCAAGATGAGCTTGTGGGGCCTTTTCGGGTTGAGGATGGAGTCAAGCTCAACTCCCAGTTTCTGGAAGACACCTTCTTCAAGCAGTGGTACAGGAAGAAGTCTGCATCCTTCAAGAAAAACATGATTTTCATGCAGGGCAATGCTCCATCACACGCGTCCAAGTACTCCACAGCATGGCTGGCAAGAAAGGGTATAAAAGAAGAAAATCTAATGACATGGCCTCCTTGTTCACCTGATCTGAACCCCATTGAGAACCTGTGGTCCATCATCAAATGTGAGATTTACAAGGAGGGAAAACAGTACACCTCTCTGAACAGTGTCTGGGAGGCTGTGGTTGCTGCTGCACGCAATGTTGATGGTGAACAGATCAAAACACTGACAGAATCCATGGATGGCAGGCTTTTGAGTGTCCTTGCAAAGAAAGGTGGCTATATTGGTCACTGATTTGTTTTTGTTATGTTTTTGAATGTCAGAAATGTATATTTGTGAATGTTGAGATGTTATATTGGTTTCACTGGTAAAAATAAATAATTGAAATGGGTATATATTTGTTTTTTGTTAAGTTGCCTAATAATTATGCACAGTAATAGTCACCTGCACACACAGATATCCCCCTAAAATAGCTATAACTAAAAACAAACTAAAAACTACTTCCAAAAATATTCAGCTTTGATATTAATGAGTTTTTTGGGTTCATTGAAAACATGGTTGTTGTTCAATAATAAAATTAATCCTCAAAAATACAACTTGCCTAATAATTCTGCACTCCCTGTATGTTGCAAAATGCTCTGATTATAATGTCACATCTTACATCTTCTCTTTTGATTTGTGTAAACTGGAAAATCCTCAAGTAGCTTTCTAATTACTGCTAGAAACCTCTGTTAATGCAATTCAATGATTTTACCCATTCAATCTTTTTCGAAAAAACTTACCAGATTACAAGTGCAGTCAGTGATAATACAAGAACAACTAGGAGATATGCAACTGCATTCCTCGAGTTCATTTTCCTTGACTTGCTCTCCTTGCACTGCTTTTCTTGTTTTGAAAACAGTGTATATCCCTTTTGACTTGCCACTAGTTAACCTGTCATTGGTGCCTTTTGTACGGCAGGAGGCGTATTAGGTGGCTGGAATTTCCCTGATGCAAGAAGCTTATATTAGAAAAGAAAATGAAACTTACGGTGCAATAGTCATAGTGACATATCAAGCAGTTCTAAAATATGATTCATATAAAAAATAATCGATGTTTTAAAGAGTAACATGCATTTTAATGATAAATGAGAACATATTAATGTATTATTGAGTATTGTAAACAAATGCTACACATTTTGAGCCCTTGGGAGTATGTGTTTAGAATTCATATATTCCTTGTATTGAGAATTGAGATAATAATCAACAATCAACTTGTCATATTTTCTTTCTACTAATATGCCATTGGTAAATATGTCCCAAACCACCTTATTCATTTTTCTTTTCTTCTATTCTCTTACTTAATTTAAACAGTCTACTTGGCAGTGCTTTGTTTCCTCTTTTAGCGTAAGAATATTTTAGCAAACTGCTGCTCTGTCTTCATTATTTTCACTTCTTTTCTTTTTCTTATTTTTTTACATATCCCTATATTTCTTAAAATCTCATTTAAGGTAATGCCCTAAGCAATATAATAGCTTATGTTTCTTGCATAGGTTTTGATACAAGGAGCTCCTTTGTACCTGTAAGGCACAACCAGATTCTCCTAAGGAAATCACAAGTAGAAATAAATGCCAAGGATTGGAAAGTATATTAATTTGAGAAAGTGTTGTACTCAATTCATTACTATCTTCTAGTAGACCAAATTGGGGTTGCACACACTCAGTGAAAGGATATTTATTTATATATTTATATATATATATATACACACATAATGTTCCAAATAGGAATAGGGGAGTTCCCAGCAATCCAGATGAATTCTTTTTCTTTGTTTATTGTCATTACTCTCTTTGGCTGGTAACATTGTGGAGAAAGTGTCCGAAAAGCTTTGTGATGCATAAATGTCAAAAGGAACGTACACAGGCACAAATATTCTAGGGAATAACATAAGTGCACTGTACAGGATTGCTACAGGAGTATTCACCCTTAAATCCCATAATAATGATCAGCGAGAAGAATAGTAGAGCATATTGCAGAAGAACATCCGAATATACGAAACCTAATATTTGTTATACAAAATGAAAGTTATTAAGTTTATAGTCTATAATGAATGGGGCGGCGAGACTCCTCCTCCTGTCTGCCCACACCTTCCCCTCTGTCCATCAATACATTGACTTCACGTAAAATATAGGGCTCAATTTAAGATCCTGTACTAGCTTACAGATCTCTACACAATGCTGCTCCAACCTACCTATCCTCACTAATGCACAAATATGTCCCATCTAGGCCCCAACGCTCTGCCTATGTCTATCATCTCTTTGTACTCCTATCTCTGATGCTTGCTTTAAAGACTTTTCTAGGGCTGCACCAATCATATGGAACACCTTCTCTGTTAGACTTTCACCTAGTCTCCTTTGAAAACTTACTTCTTCAGGACAGTATATTAATTAAAAGGTCAACAGCGTTCCCTTCCCGCACCCTGATTTCTCTCTGCAACTGTCAAAAAAAAAAAACACAACGCCCTCAGTGAATATTATCCTAACTACCTATTTTTCTACTCTACACTTACCTTTTGTGTCACTATGCCACACTCCCTCTAGCACAGGACTTGACAAATTTGGTTGGAATCTAGGAGCCAGCTAAAAAATTTAGGAGCCAGTCATTTTCAACAAGACAAATTCAATTCTTGCTTGATGTAGTTGTCCTGGTGTCTATAGCATGTCCCTGTGGCCTTTACACTTCCTTTTCAGCGGTTTAGTAACACCTCTAGTGACAGTCACTTTGACTGTCACTAGAGAGACCAGAGTCACTGCTGCACCACGTTCAGGGTCTCCAAGCTCTGCATGGAGGCACTGAATGTTTCTTGTAGATGTTCATTAATTCAGTGCATCTCTATAACGAGATGCGGATTGGCACATTTGCTGCGCATGCACAAAATCTTTCCAATGCTCTCCTAAGGGAATACATTGGCTTAGCTGAGATCATAAATATTGATAATCTCAGCCATGGAGGTGGGACCAACCCCGGTAAAACTGGCATGGTGTTGGGAAAAAGGTGAGTAAAACACCTTCCTCATGTGATCAGAGGGGGCAGGTTCCTAAACACACACACACATTCTGACACTCATACACACACTTACGTTGACAGGCTCACACACTCACTCTGACAATAAGCTAGCACACACACACACTCATTGACAGGCACTCACACACACACACGCATTGACAGGCACTCACACTGACAGTGCAATAATGAAGTAAATGCCTTCAATATCTAAACTAGCATACACGTGGCAATATGATTAAGATCTGAAGTAAATGTAAAACTATTCTTGCTTTAGTATTTCTAGATACTCCAGTTATTTATTGTGACACTAGTTTTGAAAGTGTGCAGTGCTCTCTATTAAGCAGTGATCAGTAGTTTTGATATGTGTGTGTATATTTACGTGGTGTGTGTATATATCTGACTGGGTTGGGTAATTTCTCCATATCAGCTGTCTTAGCTGTAATTTTACTGTTTAGTGAATAACTGTATGAGTCTCAAGAGTATCTGCAAAGCCAGGTTGTAAAAATGTAGGTACCAATTACAGTTCACATTCCCTTACCCCGTCAGATTTCCCTACCCCACGTCACATCCGGTGATGCAGATCAGCTGTTTCCTGTGCTGCACATGTGTGCGAGCACTCCTGACATGTAGGGAAATCTAACGGAGGCTGAGAGCATGCGCGAGACCACCTCGTCACTCCTGATGACAAGGCATCAGCTGGACTGGGAACAACTTCTCAGCAAGGTTTTTGAAGGTAAGTAAAGCCAGTTTCACACTTACTTTATAGTTGGTGCATGGGACATTTACAATTAATTGAGGGTTAAAATTAGGGTTAGGTAACTAATTTAACCTCTCTCACTCCTTACCTTAATACTAGGGGTAAAACTAAAATTAACCCTAACATGAATTAAAATGTTATGTTTTTGCCTCGTGACTCTAAGCATTCCAAAAAAATGTTTTGCCCTAAATCTAACCAATTTTTGAACTCCTACATTAAGCTTAAATGTCCAATGTCCTGTGCTTAGTGAATGCAAGAATTATAATATCAGTACAACACTGACAAAACTGGTCTGTAAATAAATATCATCCCCTTTCCCTAAAACATATAACAGTGATCAGTAGTTTTGCATATGCATGTGTGCGTGTATTTATACATAAATTTATATCCCATGCAATAAATGATATAATATATGTATGCAATATATAATTGGTGTGTGTGTGTGTGTAAATATATTCACAGAAACATACATATACAAAACTACTGATCGCTGTTATATGTATTAGGGAAAGGGGCTTATATTGATTTGCAGACCAGTTTGGCCAGTTGACATTCTTTTCCCCACTCCCTCATCCGGATCTCAAACCATGTATGTGTTTCCGCTCTCACAGACTAGTAACGAATCTAGGTGTGTAATTTCCCTTTCTCTTGTCTTTCATTTTCCCATAACTGGTACTTACTTTTTTACATTCTTTCTCTCGCACTTTTATTTACTAAACCATAAAATTAGGGCTAAGACAGCTGATGTGGAGAAAATCTCCAACCCAGTCAGATTTCTTTTTGGATCCACAACCCATTACTCCAGATATTCAGTGTTAATCACTAAAGAGAGAATTGTCTGGAATTCAGAGCTAAAACAATCTATTTAGGTAGAGAATTTTACATCTTCATTATTCTTACAGTAAAGAACCTTTTCCTCTGCTGTAGATTAAATTTCCTCTAACTGATTGTTGTCCTTTGAATATTAACAAACTACTTTCTAAATTGGCATTATATATATTTGAGGATAAGCATATTCTCATTGGTGTTTATCAGGAAAGTGGAGCAAGTATGAATATGTTAATTAACATCTGCATTAATGTCTTATTCCGCCCCCCGCCCCCCGTCCCCCTATTTCCTATGTGACGTTTTCTCTTTTACGGCTTCTTTTTTTCATAGAATATGAAGATGGTGACCTGTCCTCATGGGTGAATAAAGAAAGGTTTGAAGGCTACCTCCAAGTTGATGGATTCACATTGTATGAGCTTGGGGACACAGGTAAAATATAGAAATTCCATTCTTCAAACATTTTTTTCATTTGCAAGAGTTTTGCATGTTGAATGTACACACTCATAGGGAAAGGCATGGGATGTGGTCCACTCACAGGGAAAGGCATTGGATGTGGTCCACTCACAGGGAAAGGCATGGTAGGTGTTAAACTTGCAAATATCCTGGGTGCTTGTAAAAGAAAAAAACGATTGGTCTGTTGTGGCTGGGCACAAGCAAAAGAGGGGTTGGGATAGCTGGGCCACTGATTGCCATGCCCTTATTTGATTTGGTATCCAAAACATTATTCACATAACTATTCTAGAATACAATACTTTGATGTAAAGATAGCATGGCTGGATAGGAGACAGTCTTGCAAAAGAAAAAGTAAATTTCTCCAAAATGAGTGGGAAAAAAAAAATTACTGTTTTGGCCTAAAATTCACAATTACTTGTTTAGTTTATGACAATTCTCAGTGTTGTGAATAACGATATGAAAAAAAAAATCTTGTCATGTAATAAGTACAGGAGAATTTAATTACTAGTTCAGCAATGCAACTAACTAATTCTATATGGAAATCTATTTACATATCAATTATACTGTTTGAAAATAATTGATATCCCGCTCAATACATAGCTATTTATAAATGTATACATCTTTTTAGCTGAATCATGAGCATAATTATCATCTTCAGCTGACTTCAACTGTATCTTAAATACCTTTTAACATTGGTTTTAATTTTATTTTGCAAGTCTTAGAGACAAAGAATGTTAAGAGACAAGCCAGAGTTAGGGAAGGCAGAAATATGGGATAGAGCAGTACAATGACCAGTCAAGGATAATCGAAAAGGAGAATAGTCCGTATAGCTGAGATTCAAACCAGGAATACACAGAAATAGAAAGTTTTGGCAGGCTGTGGTGTCATGGCACATACACTGTGTCATAAAAGGGGGTGGAGATACAGCATCTGGCGTCAGAACTGCTGAGGAGATAGGGACAATAGGAAAGGTCCCCATCTACATGCAGGTTGCCAATTGGCTGTGCCATAGCATGGGCAATGAAAGGTATCCTGACAATATTATATTGATTACATTCGTATTTCCTTTAGAAATTGTTTTGCTTAGTCTTTTACTATAAGAGTAGCCAATTATTATGTTTTAGAAGGAGAAAAAAATATTTGCTGTATACTAGTGTTTCCCAATTGATGTTCGGTGGAACCCTGGGGTCCTGAGGGAACGAAACTAGGTTTCGGGCGTGATTTCTCCAATCCAAAATGGCCAAGGTGATTTGCCCATCGGTTGCCCACTCCTGCCGGGCTGGATGGAGAGGAAGGGGTTAAACTTACCTCTTTCTCCAGCGCCGGGCGGGAGCTCTCCGCCTCCTCTCCTCCTCTTCGGCTGAATGCCTCTCTCTCTCTCTCTCTCTCTCTCTAGATAGATAGATAGATAGATAGATAGATAGATAGATAGATAGAGATATATATATATATATCTATCTATCTATATATATATATTTATTTATTTATGTAATAATTTTACATAATTAGGTCATTTTATTAATTGCAATATGCGGGACCTACCTGACAACCCAGACCAAAAGCCCAGGGAATTTAATTTGCTAGCACTATATTTAACCCTGTAACTTTCCAAGACACCATTAAAACCTGTATATGGGGGTACTGTTTTACTCGGAAGACTTTGCACAAATATTAGTGTTTCAAAACAGTAAAATGTGTTACGACGATATCGTCAGTGAAAGTGAAATATTTTGCATTTTTCACACACAAATGGCACTTACACGGATGATATAATTGTTGTAATACGTTTTACTGTTTTGAAACACTAATATTTGTGTTCAGCGAAGTCTCCCGATTTAACAGTACCCCTCATGTATAGTTTTATGGTGTTTTCAAAAGTGAGTCAACTATAAGGCTTGCGTTTTTTCACATTGAAATTCCCCAGGTTGGTTATGTTGCCTTTGAGACTGTACAGTAGCCCAGGAATGAAAATTACCCCCATGATGGCATATCATTTGCAATTGTAGACATTGCAAATGGGCTATGTCCAGTCTTTTTTTAGTAGCCACTTAGTCACAAACACTGGCCACAATTGGCGTTCAAATTAGTTTTTTGCATTTTTCACACACAAACAAATATTAACACTAAGTTTGGCCAATGTTTGTGACCAAGTGGCTACTAAAAAACAGAGTTGATAGTATCAAAGAGACAACTGGGATTGTGGTAACATGAACTAATGAGAGAGGAAAAATATGATTGTTTAGCAAGGATGAGAGCTGCACTTTAGGAACGTAAGATTAATTTTTAATGGAGAAAGTCTGACAAGGTGCAAGACTTTCTTATGCAGCGTTGAGCTGAACGGGAGCATCTCTGCAAGTAGCAGTTGACTTTGTGTGCGACAGAGGTGCGTCCTCCTTGAGCTGTATGTTGTACATTAGTGTGTTCAGTTCTTTGGACTTATCTCTTTGTCCAATTGAGGATGCCATATCAAGGTTAAATGCATATTTGATTTATCTGTATTTTATTCTTAAAGGGAGACTCCACTGCCCAAATAAAAAAAAATAAGATCACTATTTAGTGGATATGCACCCAATGAAAACATGCTTGTATTTAGTTATGTATTTTTCATTGGGGTTATATCTATATAGCTGCAAAAGTTGCATATCTCCAGAGTGTCCTTCGCCACTTGTGCCTGGAGAGGACTAATTGCCAGCCTCTTGCCATGTGACTATGGTCCCTGGAAGACTTTGCCAGTTAAAACATTATTTGGACTTATTGGTGTTTAAAAGACTGTTCTGGCCCTTTAATTGGTACTGGCTCAATTCTGCACCTTTGATTCCATGGGAGAATGTGCCTCTTCCCCTCCCACCCTTTTCCTATCTCATTGTTCTCCAGCAGGGCGTTGTCCCAGGGACACTGCTAGGCCAGTTTAAACTGGCTGCTTTGTCCCTCCTCAATCTCTCATAAGCCCCCTCAGGGCACTAGTGTCAGGAAAACCGCTTTGTTTTCCTGACACTATAGTGATCCTTTAAATACATACAACCTAGTCAAAAGTGCATAAAGGCTGCAACGCTTTCTTGCACACTAGGATCTATTTCTTTTTGTGCCACTTCTTTTGTGAGTGTGTTTTCATTGTTTTGATTTTAAATTTATCATTAAATATTTCACCATATCTTCTCTCTTATACTTTTTTTACATGTTATCATCTGGGACCTGAGTGATTACTATATTCACACATTTGTGACACTGGCACCCTACTGTGTATAGCTTTTAAACTATACCACACTTGTTCTTTATATTGTTGGGATTTGGGAGTGATCCCTTTAACAAATAATGTTAATATATAAAATCCTAGTCACAATAAATATCTAAACCAGAAGCAAGTAGTTTCTGCACAGTATCCCACTGAGGGAGTAATATCAATGGTGAGTGCAGAGGTAAAACCTTCCTTGTAAGTCTGTCACTTCACTGTTGCAAATAAGTTTACTGTGCTCTAAGCAGTAGCACAACAAAGTATCAAGAGAAAGTGAATTGATAGGGGAACAATGTTTCCAGCTAGACAAGGTACTCATTGTCCTACCCGTTGCCAGCCCCAGGAGGTTAGTCAACTACGGTGGTTGAGCATTCCCGGTGCTCTGGTTGTAAAATGGAGGGTTTCCACTTCCCGTGCACAATTAAGTGAAGGAAAACGTATGCTGTAGGCCTGCCTTGCTGCCATGTGTATTTTCCATCCACCGATGTTCGACCAGGTGTGTGCACATGTGTCCGATCACCTGCTCCTGGAAACTTGTTGAAAGTTTCCGCCTCACGCGTTTCATGGCGATATCGGCCTGAATATTCAGTGCAGGTTTGTGCACAGGCTTGTGACTAATAATTCCATTCTTTTTCAGGCCAGACTGGCTTGCTTGGATTTATCCCAGTGGACTGCAGTATCTTGTCCTGAGTGATTTATAACATTTTGACATTTTCTCATCCAGCCTAGTTGGCCATTTGAAGCTTGTGAGTCTTACATTGGTAGGCAGTGCATATATTTGCTTATTTATTCCATACCATTTTTGAGAATAATATCTTTCCTATCAATTCAGCACCTCTTTCTACTCATGTCAATAAATGTAACACAATTAACACAGACTAAAAACCTACATTTACAATCAATACTTTTCTTTAAGGACCGTTATCAAGCTTGACACTAATTCATTATATTTAATTGTTTCTATCAAAGAAATAAAATAGAGTGGGCAGAACTCTTATTTTATTTCAGTGACACATAATGAATTCATTTTAGATTGCTTCAGATAGCTTTTGTGCTTACAGTCGGCCATCCTTACTCTTACCCTGGCCAATTTCAAGAGGTTAAGAAATGCATATTTATTGCCTGCCACTATACACATTTTGAGGTCTCCTTTTTCTTGTGAATTCTAACATGCCTTTCCCTTTTTTGTTGAACTTTGCAATGAACATGTCCTGCAGCTAAATTTGGCTCATAAATGGCTGAATAGCTGTTTCCTCCGGTGTACTGTAAAAAGGATTTTAAAAGCGAAAATGTACAGAAAAATTATCCAGGAATGTTTGCTTGGAAGTTACAGGGAAACGAATCCTACTTATTTTGCAGCAGCATGCAACTTGAAGTGTGTATGTTTTTCTATATAGTGCATTAAAAAAAAAATTCTCTTCTTTGTATGCTTTTGCTAATTAAGTGGATACTCTCGCACCAAAATAGCTTTAGCTTAGACGGACACTATCAGCTCATTAAAGTGGTCTGGGTACAGTGTCCCTATTGCACTTAGTGCTGCAATGTCTACCAGACTGCCACTAGAGGCGCTTCCGGAATGTTACCAGACTTTTGGTCCACTATCTGACGCTTGACGTCCTCATGCTTTGCATGCGGACATCTAGCGCCTATTTCCCCTTAGAAAAGCATTGATTGCATGCTTTCCTATGGGGAGGCCTAATGTGCACTCTCCAAGCATTTGCATTAGCGCCCCCTCGTCGAGTGATGTCCGAGTAGGCAAAGCTACTTAACCCTTTATTATATGCATTTAGGATTATACTGCCTAGATTTTCTTTTAAAACAGCATCTTGATGACTACAAATGCCTAACAGACTTCCAGTTCAGTAAGAGGACACTCACAAGGGTCTATTCACTTAACACAGAAGTTAATATAATTTTGTGCATGATCATTAACCAACCGCAACTACATTGGGATAAATAAATAATGGGTTACTTCCGGGGAGGGGAGGGTGGAGGAAGTGGTGTCATATAAAAAAAAAAAATAATAATAATATATATTACACCAATACAAAACTGGATATTGCATTTTTTTATGTGCACTCTTAATGCATAATACTATTGATAGCATTAGAAATCTATGAAACTTTCCAATTAAAAACTGTGAATATCGGGGGCGGGGCCTGGACTTCATGGCGGCTGGACGTGCCTCGTGTGAGCTCCGAGCTCAATCTACCCACATAACCTGATTACTTGCACGCCAGCCAGCCAGGACCCACACAAGCACCTAAACAAGGACTTGCTTAACTCAGGAGCCAGCCGAAGTGCCCCGGGTCTGCCGCATGCGGGTACACGGAGCGTCCATCGAGGGTGTCGGGAGTGCGGCCTAGCAATATTTGCCGGACGGTTGAGGCGGCCGATCCCCCGCTCTGTGCGACCTAGTGCCCTCCCAAGCTTGCAACGCAGCCCTGTTTCCCCCCCCCCCCCCTCTGGACCGGCGGGGGTTATCCCGGTCCTCCTTAGCCTGAACCTCGCACCAACTGACTAAGATACCGCCACCCTAACTCTAAGATACCGCCACAACAGAAGCAAACAAAATGGCGGCCCAGCTTACCATGCAAGGAACAAACTCCCAGCCCTCCGAGCCGGAACCTCTAAACTCGGCACAGATCACCCAAAGGAGGCTGGAAGAACTCTTCACCCGATTCTGGGCCAAGTTGGAGGCACGACAAGAAGTAGTAAAGCCCCAACATCAGGAGGCCGACTGGGAGACTGAGAACAGGATGGTGACTGGGCCCCCTGTGATCATTCATGTCTTCAAATCACAAGCACCCCCTCACACTAAGAGATCACCCAGGTCGAGGGCCACTAGGGGCAGAACCCCAGGGCACCGACCACACAGGCGGCCACCAACCTCCTGCCGACCCCCCCAGAGGGGAGGACTGGGAACTTGGGAGCCCCTAAGACCGTGGCATGAAGGTGCTGGCCCATCAACCGACCTGGCGCTGGAAGGACGCCCAACGGAACCATCAAAGTGCTACAGCCTCCTTTGCCCCCAACACACGGGACTCACACTTCCCAGCCTTGGGAATAGGCTGAACCCAGACCTGCCAATCTGTCCAAAAAGGACTCAAACCTGGGGGACCCCAGGGGACGTTATAGTATTGCATTAGTTTAGCATTTTGCCTACACATAAGTAAATTCCAGTCTATGCCTGCCACCTCACACTTATTATAGGTGCTCAACTCGTTTTTGATTTCTTTTGTGTGTATTTTTTGTTGTTTTAGACTACCCCTACCACATAACATAGTACTGCAAGCTATGGCTAGTGCACTGGGGCCCGTCTTACACTGTTTAAAACGAGAGTGCAATGTTGAATGCCGTATATGTAGTGCAGCCTGGAATCTCTAGCACAACTAAGCATAGCCTGTTACACATTGTGAGCCTTACCTGAATCTGCATTTTGAGCCTAACCTGATATTAGCTAATGACATACCAATGCTTAGTAATTTGCTAGTGTAGAGTGAACCGCCTGTTAACTCACTGTTTTGTTTTTCCTGCAGTCATGTACATAACACAATGTTAGTATCCCTATGCTATGATGTCCACAAATGCAGTGCTCCCACTCTGTGTCTCTCCTCTGACTTTTCTTACCTGCCAGGCTCATCTTGATTCTTAACTACAGAGAGAATTTAAACAGTTGTAAATATGGCATAAGTGTAAACGTTTGACCTCCTCAGAAATGCAATACCATAGATATGACATAACATTTAACATAATCTTAAACGTGACTAAACCATTCATAAGCTTGTCTAGCTTAGCGTGTTTAAATCTACCTACTATTGTTATGAAGCCAGTTATTTTCATGTTTTTTTTTTTTTCTCTTTTATAAAAAAAAAAGTGCTGTTTAATCTGCCACACTTTAACTTGTAAATATGTTATGAAAAGCCTGCAGTGACTATCGTGGCTCTGCACGCCTGTTGTTACTTCATGCACAATGAAAATAAAGAATAAAAAAAACTGAATATCAGAAAGGAAAGATATGCACTTAGGCATATAAAAACAATTTGTTAATATCAAATATCATGAAGTCTATATTTATAGATCTCTTTCTATATCCATTATTTATTGTATAATGCTGTGGTTCCCAAACTTTTTAGATTCAAGGCGCCCTTAATATTTCAGTGGCACCCCAAGTATAAATGTCTAGGTTGTAAATCTGTGTGTGTGTGTTTGTATGTAATGTTTGAGTTTGATTGCAGGGGTGTGTCTGAATGTAATGTTCACTTTTAAATGTGGATGTACATTTGTGTGAAGTATTTGTTTGAGTGAATGGGTGTGTTTGTATATATTTGTTTTTTTGAGTTTGAATGCAGGGGTGTGTTTGTATGTAATATTTGTGTTAGATTGTAGGAGTGTGCTTGTATGTTGTGCTGGTGTTTGACTGATTGGATGTATGCACATACACTACCACATACATACACAGATATTCATGCTCATTAACACACAGATGCATATAAATACACAGACAAAATCTAAGTGAAGTATTTTTTTTCCTTTTAACAATGCATCTATTCTATACAATACTTTTTTTCCCTAAGTGCCTGAGATAATAAACTATACAAATGAACTGTTTTGAAGCTGTAACAGTTACCATAACCAATTTTTTTTATTTTTTTTTAGGGAAACTCGTGGCTGTTGCAGTAATTGATGATAAAAATAATTCAGCTGAGCACACAGGGTAACAAAAAGATTTTATTATTTTTACCAAAAATATGTTCCTTTTAATTAGATGATTCTTTAAAACTAACTAGACAGACATTGGCTATAGTTTTTGCTTATGTTTCTCACAGAGAAATACTTTTAAGTTTGTTAGGAGCTAAAAACCTTGTGCAACCCTTTAATATGCTATAGGTTTTTTTTGTTTGTTTTCTTCCCTAAGGTTGTATATATAATAGTATAAAATTAGCTTGTGCACATCATGGATTTATACTGCACAAGAATATGATCTACGAATTAGAGAAAAAGTCACTGCAACATTAAACATCACATTTTTATCTAGTCCCTGTGTATAGTCTCACTTAACAATTCCTTTAATCATCATTGTTCTCATTTGCTGTGCAGTAACCTTAGGCTGTTTTTTTTTTTTTTTTTTTTTGCCGGCAAAGAAATTACAAAATAAATTACATTTTGTAATTTAATATTGGATAGTCTCGCGCCTCCTTACAGTCTGTTAGCACATTTACCTGTAGCTTCTTAGGAGCAGTATAGGGCAATGGTGCTGATGATACTATGCCAGCAGTTTTAGAATATCTAGGGATATACAGTTGGGCACTCCTGGTATAGAGCAGTTCCGAAGTCAGAGATCAGAAACCTTCAGCACTTCAGATGTTGTGGTGTTATATTTTTTTTGCCAGCGTTATGGCTAAAAGAGCATTATGGGAGATGTCGTCCTCTACATCTGGAGTGCCGAAGGTTGCCTACCCCTGTTCTAAATATTAAACTGCTGGTTTCACGAATGGATAGAACATCTTGTATTAGAACTTTAGCTCTTAACTGTTGTTCTATACCTCTATTATTGTACCTCTCGTCAGTCACTGGAAATTCTTGACAGTACCCAAGAACAAAGTAGTCATGGTTTTTATAATTTGATCAGTCTTATTTAATTTAAGGGCTGCTATTGTGGATCAAAAAAATAAAACCCCCAAAAAACCTTTTATAGATGAGTAGTAGACCGTGTAGCTTATCTAGTTATTATGAAACTTCCACAGGACTTAATCTCCTGCAAACACACTTTTTTTTCTTTTAGGATGACTGCTGTATATATTAGGATTTCTGTATATGACTGCTGTATACAGTAGCTACCTTCTGACTATTTTAGATTCATACACTACTTAACTAATTTAAACTTGTATGTCTAAATATTGAAAATAATAATTTCCTTTTTCTTTTAGCTTGAAGTCTATTGTTCAAGATGTAGCAAAAAACTACCGGGATCATTTTCATCGGTAAATCAATATTCTTTCTCTTCTTTTTTTTTTTTTTTTTTTTAAACCGTATTTTTTAACATGAAATTAAATAATCTTTACTGCATGCTAAAATGTGGATATATTTATTTACAGAGACTTTCAGTTTGGGCACATGGACGGGAATGAATACATCAATAGCCTGCTAATGGAGTAAGTGCTTTAAAATGAAGTATAATTTTGGCTGCATAGGTTGGCATTATTTCTGAATGTTGACGTAAAATATTTTCAATTTCAAATATATCAGATGAGGCTGAGTTTCATATGAATACTCTGTGTGCTCTGGGTTATTGTACCATCCAGCCAGCTGTGTGCTTAAAGCACTATAATCACTTCAGTGTTCTCGAAGTAATCCTTAAAGTGGGAACAAAACATCTTTTCAACTTTTGCAAGAATGAATTGGGCTTGCTCTCTGGCTTTTAATAGATTTGTGAGAATTTTCTTTTTGATCTCTCCTGGAATATTGTGCTTTTAAGGCAGGTTAGAGATGATGTGGATTGAGAGAGTCATTCGGTGAGTTTTCTTGTAGCTTCCTGCTTTTACTCGGCTGAAGCTCCATGTGTTATAGATATATTGATACCGGAGAAACTGACGGAAGCAAAGCACAGAGAGATGGACACAGGTTTCTTCAGGAAGGAAGAGATTCTTTATTGGATCACCGATCCGGACTCAGAGGGACTAACGTCACCAAAATACAGCAAGTTCTGAGCCCCGGACAATAGTGCAGGCTCCTTATATAGGCACATAACTCCTCCCATATTAAGCTCCACCCGCACATTGTCTTGACCAATCAATACAAATAAGAATTAACTTCCTGCTTGACCGCATGGCCTGTCCAGCACAATGGAGGAGGGGAATACTACATCCTGTATTCTTGCACATGCTCCGTACACTACTGATCGTATCTTGCCTCGTGCAACCAACTGATCGATACGTCAGCATATGTACGTACACATGCCACGTGGTAATCTCGGCCTACTAAATTTATTTTTACCGAGATTCCACCACATTCCCCCCTTTGATGCCTCTTGATATTTCACAATTACTTGAGGCATCACTTAACCTTAGTTTGCATACACCGCAAGTTACCTTGAACCAGACCAGACTTATCTTATGATGTGAATCTTCAACACTCATCTTCCTGCATTGGTTCTCCCTGATCTAGAGCCTCATATTTATAAATTGCCATTATCTGTGCAGCAGCCTTCCTCTCTGCTATATTTTCTATCAGGCTTTGCACAGACCTAACTACTAAGGGTATAAGACACGGCAGGAGTAGACACAACATTAAAATCAGTAGGACTCCACCTACCACTGCCTTAAGCCCTCCAAACCACTCATACCAGCTACCAAACCAACTACTTGGATTGTACCCTTTCCATACCTGAGTAGGCACATGCGCTAGTTTAACCATATGGCTAGTAAGCTCAGCTATTGCTTGCCCTTCGTCATCTATTTGAAGACAGCAATTACTCAGGTTAAACTTCCCACATACACCTCCCTCTACTGCCAAAAGGTAATCCAAGGCTAATCTATTTTGGTATACTGCTGTCCTCATCCTGGTATTATGCTTCGCTAGAAGATTGAGCGCTTGTGATGTCTCGTTAGTAATAATCTCAACCACCGCCTGTAATCTTATAATACGGTTGAGCATATAAATAGGGGTTCTATAACCAAAGGTACCATCCTCTGCCCACGTGGCTGGCCCATAATAACCTATAATACGCTGGGGAGGCCATTCATTATCTTCCCAGGCGCCTATCTCTATGGGTCCCCTTTTCTTCCTATGATTCACATCATACACTTTAACACCTAAAGTCTCACCTGTTTCAATAGGTAACAAGAAGAAGGATGGTTTGAGCATACCCAACACACATGCCCCTTCCCAGTCCTGTGGCAACTCCGAATAGGCTTTCTTACCACAGATCCAGTACAAATTTGCTGGGGCTTTCCAGGTAGATGTGATGGATAGATCAAACCACACATCCTTTAAATTGGCGTATCTAGCAAACGGGTTAGATGGTTCTGAGACATTTGAAGCCGACCACCAAGTTGTATTCTTTGTATCATCATCATCATAAGCTTTTTGCCCTAGACAAGTTAATTCTCCTACAGAAGTATTATACATCATTCCTTTCCTTGCTATGCAAACATAACCTATGATGGAGGTCTTTAATCTCCACTCAGATTTACCTCTAACACTCATATGATAATCGGCTTGTATAGATATTAATTGGTCAACTGCCTCAGAACCGGACATTACCTCCTTTGCTTCCCAAGGCCATTGGTCTCCCATGTTAGTACCTCCACACGCATAGCAGTTGGTAACATTAAGACTACCGGCAATACTTTCGGCTAAATCAATAAACAGGTTTTTAGCATTATGGGGGATCTTATTATCTATACTCATCTCTTCATAAAAGGAATGGTATACTTGATGAGTTTGGGAGGATACCGTATCAGTCTCTATCCCTATAAACAATAATGTCCCAGGATCTAAACCCGTCCCGTATATCTGAAACCCAAATAAATTGCCATATTTGTCTAAAAACTTATCAGGGTTATTTATAAGTATATGGATGGGATTACATTCCATAGACTTACAATATGGGCTGGTAGGCAACTTAGTCACTATCATGTCTTTGTCTACTGTCTGTCCCCAAGTCGCCCACCCCACACAAGACCAATATGGGCAAAAATTATATTCTCTATTTGGGCATCTTGGACTCACATACTTATTTTTACTACTGGGACAAATATATTTATCATTAGACCCATACGTTCTCTCCCATCTAAGATCCCCACATACATTCCACGGCTTTCTACCACTCGATATCGCTTTACACGCATCAAATAGCAGAACACCCGAAGAATGTACGGATTCTAACACCGTCTTATTAATTAGGGTCCCCTGAGGATCTCCATTCCTGAGAGTCAACCAAACTGTACGGGGTTGATACTCCGGACTGAAGCACTTAGGTTCTCCTACTCCTAAATGGCACACACTATAGTCTATATTTAGGTATCTACATCTCGATACATCTCCTTTACACTCGTATTGTGAATGCCAAATTAGGGTTTGGGAAATATGGTTACCTGTTCTTGTAGTCTTAATGCATACCTCACAGCTAGGAGTGTCGGTACCTCTACCTTCCTGAATATAAAAACACACATAAATAAACACTATCATCAACACATCTTTCGCCGTCATCCTCAGTCTTCGTCCGTGCGAAGGCACCTCAGCTTCCAGGATGTAAGGGCTGCAGGGAATGGAGTTCTGCTCGTCTTCACAGGAGTCCCTTCGAGACTTTCCCTGGCTTATACACTATATGTCGGTAAGCGGACAGGCTTTATTATGGCCGTCTAAAAACACTCACTTCACCAAATCCCTGTAACAATAAAATTTGTAATCCACAATAGTTCCTCGTTACTCCGACTGAGTAGTGCGTTTTAACCGGATCTTGCAGGGATTCTCTGGATCTGCTGTAACTTGCCAAGAATCGACTGCTGCTGGTTTAACCCTGGAGTGATGTATCCATGGAGTCACTTCGGCTACTTTTATCGCTGTAGGGGTAGACAAAAGAACAACATAAGGACCTCTCCACTTGGGCCCTAATGGTACATTATTCCACTCTTTAATCCACACTTGATCTCCTGGATGATAACTATGAACAGGGGGATAAATATTCACAGGTAATCTATCTTGTACCCATTTCTGTACCTCCTCCATAGTCTTACCCAACTCTACAACCTGCTGCCGGGTAATTCCTTCTCCCAACTGACTCAAGTCCCCCCTTAAGTTACCAAGTACGGGAGGTGGTCGCCCATACATGATTTCAAAAGGAGAGAGGCCCATCCTTCTGGTAGGGGTACTGCGGATTCGCAATAAAGCTATGGGTAAGAGAACGTTCCATTTAAGTTGGGTTTCCTGACACATTTTAGCCAACTGATTCTTAATAGTTCTATTCATTCTCTCTACCTTACCAGAACTCTGGGGTCTATATGCTGTATGAAGCCTCCACTTTATACCAAGCATATGAGTCAGTTGTTGTAGGCACTGATGAACAAAAGCTGGACCATTGTCCGATCCTATAGAACAGGGTAGTCCATATCTGTGTATTATTTCTCGTAGCAGGAATCTCACAACTTCTCCTGCTTTCTCTGTACGAGTAGGACATGCTTCTACCCAGCCTGAATAGATGCACACAATTACCAGCAGGTAACGATGTCCACCCGATTTAGGCATCACTGTATAGTCAATTTGTAAATCGGACATGGGGAGTCCCCCCATAAACTGGACTCCTGGTGGCTTTACTGGTCCTTGTCTTGCATTATTTTTAGCACACGTTACACATCTTCGTACAATGGCCTGAGTCAAGTTGGACAATCTTGGTATGTAGAAATGTTTTCTGAGAGATTCTTCAGTACTGTCTCTCCCAGAATGTGTCCCGTTGTGATAATTTTGGACAATTTCTACCGCTAGTGATGCTGGTATGACTATTCTTCCATCTTCTAGCTGATACCACTTGTTCTCCAAATACTTTCCTGGTTCAGTCTTTAACCACTCCTCTTCTTGAGCTGTATAAACTGGAGTCCATTGGGACAGTGGAGTTGGTATAAGAGCAGCTATATGCCCCACATACTCCTGTCTTCCTGATTCAGCAGCACGCTTGGCTGCACTGTCTGCCATCCGATTTCCCTTGGTTACATCACCATCTCCTCTCAGATGCGCTCGACAATGTATGATACCGACTTCTTTCGGCTCCCACACTGCTTCCAATAGTTGTAGGATTTCAGCTGCGTATTTGATTTCTTTTCCTTCTGAATTCAGTAGTCCTCTTTCTTTATACAAAGCTCCGTGGGCATGAGTGGTTAAAAACGCATATTTGGAGTCCGTGTAGATGTTCACTCTTAAACCTTCAGCCAATTGTAACGCTCGTGTCAGTGCTATCAATTCTGCCTTTTGTGCTGATGTTCCTTTCGCCAGTGGCCGAGCTTCTATCACCTTGTCTATTGTTGTCACTGCATATCCTGCATAGCGGATCCCTTCTTTCACATAACTACTGCCGTCGGTATAATATTGAACATCGGGGTTCTGGATGGGAAAATCACGAAGATCTGGTCTACTTGAGAATACTTCATCCATTACTTCCAAACAATCATGTTGACTTTCAGTAGGTTGTGGCAAAAGGGTAGCTGGATTTAAGGTGTTTACAGTCTCTAAATGCACTCTGGGGTTTTCACACAACATTGCTTGATACTTGGTCATACGGCTGTTACTAAACCAATGATTTCCTTTGTAATCCAACAACGTCTGTACTGCATGTGGCACTCGTACATAAAGTTCTTGACCCAGAGTGAGTTTATCGGCTTCAGCTACTAGCAGGGCGGCTGCAGCTACGGCTCTTAGACAAGGTGGAAGTCCGCTGGCCACTGCATCCAATTGCTTAGACATGTAGGCAACAGGTCTTTGCCATGATCCCAAGTACTGTGTCAATACTCCCACAGCCATTCTTCTTTGCTCATGTACATACAGGTAGAATGGTCGTGTGTGATCAGGTAGACCTAATGCTGGGGCACTCATCAAAGCCTTCTTCACATCTTCAAATGCCGTTTGCTGTTCTTGGGTCCATAAGAAGGGGTCGTGCTCTGTACCTTTGATAGCTGCGTACAGAGGTTTTGCCAGTATCGCGTAGCTGGGAATCCATATCCTACAGAAGCCTGCTGCCCCCAAGAATTCTCGCACTTGTCTTCTATTCTTGGGTATCGGTATTTGGCACACAGCTTCTTTTCTCTCTGGCCCCATAATTCTTTGACCTTCAGAGATATGGAATCCCAGATATTTGACAGTTGGCAAACACAACTGAGCCTTCTTTCTAGACACCTTGTATCCTGCCTTCCAGAGAATGTGTAGTAGATCGTGCGTTGCTCGCTGACAGATTTCTTTTGTAACTGCTGCTATCAACAAGTCATCTACATATTGTAACAATACACACTCTCCTGGGATGGACTCGAAATCCAGTAGATCTTGACTTAGGGCTGAACCAAATAGGGTAGGTGAATTTTTAAACCCTTGGGGCAGTCTTGTCCAAGTCATTTGGCGTTTTGAGCCCGTTACAGCGTTCTCCCATTGGAAAGCGAAAATACATTGACTTTCTGCGGCAATTCGGAGGCAAAAGAAGGCATCTTTGAGGTCTAAGACTGTAAAGTAAGTAGCCCCGCCCGGAATTAAAGCAAGCAGGTTATATGGATTGGGTACAACTGGATGTATACTAACAACCGCATCATTGACTGCTCTCAAGTCCTGCACAGGTCGATACTCATCTGTACCGGGCTTTTGAACAGGCAGCAATGGGGTGTTCCAGGGGGAAGTACAGAATTTTAGGATACCATACCGTATGAACTTATCCAGATAAGATTGGATGTTCTTCTTAGCCTTCTGCGGGATGTGGTATTGTCTTAGGCTCACTGGATAAACCCCAAGTTTTAGTTCAATTTTTATAGGTGGAATATTGCGGGCCAGTCCTGGTGGGTTGTTCTCTGCCCAAACTCCTGGTATGTTGAATAATGACTCATCACTCCTAGGGTTTTGGCTAGTCAACGCTGTATAAAGTCGCCACTCTTCTTCCTTTGGTACGGATAATGTCATGATACCTGAAGGTCCATTAAACTTTAAGGATGTTGTTCCATTTGGTAGGAACGTAATCTGCGCTTGTAATTTTGATAGCATATCACGTCCCAGCAATTGGACTGGACATTCAGGCATATAAAGGAATTGATGTTTTACTACGTGGCCTCCCAATGTACAGAGTCGACTTTTAAGAACCGGTTTTTCAGCACTTCTTCCAGTTGCTCCTATTACAGTAATAGTCCTTCCAGATGGAGGAGCAACTAGATTAGTCACCACTGAATGTTCAGCACCAGTGTCGATCATGAACGCACTCCTTTTTCCCCCTATTGATACATCGACCATAGGCTCCGCTCGACCAAGGGGGATGGAGCCCGGTCGGTATCAATAGTCCTCCATGACCGTGTCAGCCAATCCTACAAAGTCCCTGCCTTCTCTATCGCGGGACCTTTGCGCTGCTGGGAAATACCTATCTTCCCTAACACTTCCTCTGTTCCCATTGCTCCCTCTATTACCATTACTCCCTCCGGGGCCTCCTCTACCTCTCGCTCTGCCTCTAAAGTTTCCATAACCTATCCTAGGTCTGTCTCTCTCACACTGTATTCTTCGAGGACACTCATTTCTCCAATGCCCTTCTTCCCTACAGTATGCGCACTGATTTCTACTTAGAGGTTCCTCATTCCATCTACTATCGCCTCTATCTGGGCCCCGTCTATCTACGCCTGCGATCGCTACCGCTAGCATGTCTGCCTTTCTACGCATCTTGCGCTCTTCCTCTTTCTTACTTTCTGTTTCCCTATTCATGTATACCTTATTCGCTACCTCCATTAGTTGGGTGATGGACATACCTGCAAACCCTTCTAACTTTTGTAGCTTGCGCTTAATATCTCCATAAGCTTGGCTGACAAAGGCGGAGTTCACCATTCGGGAATTGTCTGCGTCTTCCGGATTAAAGGGGGTATACAAGCGGTATGCCTCCAATAATCGGTCATAAAAGACACTGGGCGCTTCATCACTTTTCTGAATCACCTCAACTGTCTTCGACATGTTAATGGCTTTCTTTCCTCCGGCTTTCATGCCAGCAATTATAGCGTCTCTATAGGCTCTGAGTTGAACCATATCAGCACCATTTACATTCCAATCGGGATCGGTGTTGGGATAATGTGTTGCGGCCCATGCTGATGGATTGGCTTGGTTTAAAGTACGGGCTTTATCCTCTAGTGCTTTAATGGCCGCTTGATTAATTCTTGTCCTTTCCTCATTGTTGAATAAAGTCATTAATAACTGCTGGCAATCAGCCCATGTCGGGTTATGTGTCTGTACTATTGAGGTGAACAGATCAGTCATAGCTTGTGGTTTTTCAGTATACGAGGAATTGTGGGTCTTCCAATTTAAGAGATCGGTTGTCGTGAATGGGACATATACAAAGACTGGGTCAGCATGTGCCATTTGGCCTGCGGCATCGATATAGGCTGGCCCAGGATTCAGACGAAGAGGCATCTGATAGTGTTTTAATTGTTGGGCACTGGTCAACTGTCGGGTCTGTATGGGGCTACGTGGAGGGGCGTCAGTCATAGGTTCCAGTCGGGGAGAAATAGGGTATAGGGATGTGGGAGCTTGGTTTTGGGAAAAGGTTGTAAATAAAACACTTCGAGCCGAGCTAGATGAAGCTTGACCGGAAGTCTGAAGTGGCGCCAAATCAGGATATTCGGGTTTTATGGGGGTTGGTTCTGATTCCGGAAGGGGAGATTTAGTGCGAGGGGGGGTGGATCCTGTACTGGAGGAGGAAGCGGAAGTGGATGAGGGTAATGAGGGGAGGGTTGCAGGACTTCCTGCATTTGCGTCACTTCCTCTTAACGGAAAGTAAGGGGGCGGCAAAGGGATCTCGGACTCAGGGGGCGTGTCCAAAATGGGCCTAACACCAGTCCTAGTGGACAAACAAGTCCTAGCTACCATGAGGCGACATTGCTCCTCGTGGCATGTCTGGAGCCATTTTGGCGAGTCATTTACGGCCTGTCTCCAACAATCAATATAAGGAAACTGGCCGTAAAGTTCAGGCCTACCCGATACAGCCACGTGTAAGCGCTGTACCAGAGTTGGATCCAAACTGCCACGTGGCGGCCATGCCGCAACCAAAGTAGGCCACTCCCTAGTACACAAAGTGACCAAACGTACAGGAGACATTTTAACCCCAAAATCACATGTCTTGAATCCCTTTTTAAAATTCTTCACCATACAACCTAAGGGATCCGGAATCGTTGACTGCGACGCACCCATACTTAACAATGGAACGTCGTCGACAACGAATACTATACACGCGTACTATTCAACAGTCACACCCGTTTCCTCTGGCAACAGCACCACGTGGTACAGTTACCAAGTGAAACGTATACAATAACACAATAAACACTCAGGGAATTCCCGTACACACACAGCTGTTACACCAGTCACTAGATAATCAATATTATGCCCTTTGGCGTAACTATACAGTCACCCACGCTATAATTCTCTATATACGAATTACCCGTCTATAACACACCCCAGTAACATCGTCTTTTACAAATAGCGGTTACAGTACGGTTAGCATAGGTCAAAGCACAAGTTAAGGTCACAATACAATTATTAGTGGTTATGGTGTTAAACATGCAATGGACGACAATGATTAGTACTTATATACAGTGTCAGTAAATATACAGGGTTATGGTACCGTGCACTATAATACAGCAACACACTATTAACACTCTCGCTAGACGGCTGAGCTCGCGCTATCTAACAAGATATACACTTTACTAAACAATCTTTATCACATTTACAATTCCCAACTAAACTATTGGCCAGTACCTTGATGGACTACCTAAAAACAATCTACATACGTTTTGGTTAGCCACACTGCCCAAGCACCACATATAGCGAGCTAGAGGACCGAATTTACACAGACGCCTCTTAGTCGATAACTATCAAAAGTCTAGTGGGTTCCAAATTTACACGCCTTCCCACTTAGCCCAGATAGGATGAGAGCTAGCGAACCGAATTTACACAGACGCCGCTTAGTCTCCCGGTCCCTCCGACCTAGCGAACAAAATATACACCCTAGAACGCTAGTCTAGACAAGACACCGGTGTCCGGCTAGGGCTATTTACACCAGAGCCCCGCCTGACTAACAAAATCAAACGGTCTGACTAAAGAGCGTTCGATCGAGCGGGGCGCCTTCGCTCCTTACCTCCGACAGAGGGGGCAGATACACAGATTTAAACCCCTTTGGGCCTACCGCACAATCGGTATACCCCTAGTGGGTTCTGCCGTCTAAAACAGCAGTTGTCTTACCTCCTCGTTCCTGAACCTGAGTTCACACTCATCGACGGGGACACCCCAGCACTTCTCACGTAGAGGCCGATGATCTCCTGGACAACAGACCAGTGGCGCCGAGACGAAGGGAGGTCCACGCAGAAGTTCAGGGGTGCAGCCGTAGAGAACGTGGGCAAAGATAGACCGTCTCACGCCTCTGCCTCTCAGCTACCGTTGAACGATGAGCTTCCCGGCCAATGCACCAAATGATACCGGAGAAACTGACGGAAGCGAAGCACAGAGAGAGATGGACACAGGTTTCTTCAGGAAGGAAGAGATTCTTTATTGGATCACCGATCGGCACTCAGAGGGACTAGCGTCACCAAAATACCACAAGTTCTGAGCCCCGGACAATAGTGCAGGCTCCTTATTTAGGCACATAACTCCTCCCATATTAAGCTCCACCCGCACATTCTCTTGACCAATCAATACAAATAAGAATTAACTTCCTGCTTGACCGCATGGCTTGTCCAGCACAATGGAGGAGGGGGAATACTACATCCTGTATTCTTGCACATGCTCCGTACACTACTGATCGTATCTTGCCTCGTGCAACCAACTGATCGATACGTCAGCATATGCACGTACACATGCCACGTGGTAATCTCGGCCTACTAAATTTATTTTTACCGAGATTCCACCACAGACTTAAACAGAGCTACTGGAAGCCCACATATATTTGCAAGCATTCAAAGCTAACCCTTTAATTTTGAAAAGCTATAATTTAGATTATTAGCTGCATCAGGTATTTTGACAGGGAGATATTCTAACAGTTAACCCTAGTAGTGCAGCAAAAGAGAATGTTTAATAAAAATATGTTTGACCCCCTCCACAATGGGTTACCTTAAAAATGAACCTTCTAGGTCCATATGACCTTTCCAGCCTACTATGTTTACCAAAGAAAATCAGACCATCGGTGCTCCCCATGCCAGCACAAACTTACTAGCATTGTGTATTTGGAACAAACCTTGTCCTAATCTCCCTGTCTTTCCTTAGCTACCCCAATTCTGCATCCCCACATGCCATGCCAGGTCCTGGAAAGAACATGGAATTACCCACTTATACCATATCTACCTTCACAGGAAACTGTTAGACTTAGATTCCCTGATGACAAAATATGACATACCCCTGACTTTGAACTACTCATACATACAACTGAAATCTTTCCTACAACTAATGTTATTGACAGGCACACTGCACATATCACACACAAAGACCCCCACACCTTGGGAATTAATTTGTATACGAGGATGTTTACCTATCATCTGTAAACCGATCTCCATGTGCTACAAAATGCAACTTGATTTCCAACCCTTCACTAATTTGACTCTTGTGACTCAGTGGCTGTCAGACCTAAATTGTGAGATCTCGCAGACTCAATGGGAAAAATTATTTAGGACACCCAAACAACTTATTAAATTGGCTGTCCTCCTGGGACAACAGCGTAAGATGTGATATAGGTGGTTTATTGGTTCCCAGAGAGACTGCACAAAAGTTTCCCCTCCACCTCCCCACTCTGTTAGAGATGCAACAGACACGTGGGCTCAGTCATGCACATTTGGTGGCAATGTAGTCGGCTAGACACCTTTTGGGCCGTCATGAAAAACCTCATACTAGAGGCCACCACCCACTCACTGCTTCTTGAGCCACTGATATACTTACTAATGTGTCTACCTGTAGACATCCCAGCCCACTTGAAAAAACTAACCTACCACATCTTGTTGACGGCTCATCGCCTAATTGCAAAAGCGTGAAAAACTCAATCAGCCCCTTCCACCTATGGCCTACTATCAGAAATAGATGCACAACGTTTTTATGAGCGCCAATATAGAGACATTTTTTTTTTCTCACTCTGACTGTTATAGAAGCTTGGAAAGCTTGGGATTCATGGAGATCGGTAAACACGCCAAAGCTGTAAACTATGTATGGTACATAATATTGACCAAAAAAGTTGGGTCCCTGTGTGCAGGAGGGAAGTTCCGCCTCGTCTGTGGATGAGCACTCACAAGTACTTGTTGATCTTTTAACTGTCCTACCTGTAACCAACCACTACAATCAATAAAAGATAAGCTCAGTTTAATATCGTGACGCCTACTTAGGTGATGGAGAGTATAAACTGGGGCTCCTGTCGTGACCTGTCATGAGCTTTGAAATGCATGACTGTAACTGTACCCCTCTCATATATACCAAAGTTGTGACTGACTTGTAAATACCCCCCCCCCCATGCTCCCCCTCTTCTTTTCTGTACCATCCCCTTCCTTTTTACTTCAAAATTAATAAATTATCCAAATTTAATAAATTACTTAAATTTAAAAAAATAAAAATGTTCGAAAAAATTGTACTAATAAATATATTCTAGCTAAACACGTGTAATGCTAACTAGACAATTATCTTTTGCATTACTAATCGTATATTTCCCATGATTGCAGTTAAAATATATCAAAGGATATCCAAGCAATTAAATCTAAAAATATAAAGAAATGATACAGTTTTATACTTAGAGTCCCAGGATCCTGGATGAAATGAAGATGAGGGTTTCTACTGCTCTTGGTAGATCAACCTTCATGTCCCTTGATAAAAAAAAAAATATTGGACTAGAGCAGGGATAGGCAACCTTCGGCTCTCCAGATGTTGTGGACTACATCCCCCATAATGCTCTTACACACATAATGCTGGCAAAGCATCATGGGAGGTGTAGTCCAAAACATCTGGAGAGCCGAAGGTTCCCCACCCCTGGCCTAGAGCACACAGTTGCAGCTTGAGAATTAGTAAGGCTGCCAGGACCTCTGAATAGCCCTGTGCCCTATAACTGCTACATGCTGAATACAAATAAGAAAATCTCTCCCATGATGACCCTACCTCTGCAGGATAAGTCCTGGGATTAAATAGCTCATTGCCCACCCACTAAATTGCATATTGTCCTCCTATTCTCTACTCGTTCCCTGCCTGACGCATGCATCTCAGGAACAGTTAAACTGGTTTAACTGTATATTACTTCACGAGTAACTATATTGTTAGGACTATATAACCCGTTTCCAGGACTACAGGAGCAATTTTAGTCCTAAAAACTGTCACTTATCCAGGGAATATTTGCTAAATAGTGAAACTCAAAGTCTATAACTTAGTGAGTTATGGGCGCAAAAGCACAAATAGCATTAAAAATGTTACTCATATTTGATGTCCATGACAAGCATTAATTCAACTAGCCAATCGAATGCTGTTATCTTCTTTTTAAAATAGACGACTTCCTCTTGACCTCACTTGCATTTGCTTTGTTATATTTATTTTCTTTACAGTGATCTCAGCATCCCTACGTTTGTTGTACTTAACACCTCCAACCAGCAGTATTTCCTTCCGAGCAAACCAATTAAGAGTACAGAAGACATGGTGCAATTTATTAATGGCATTCTGGATGGCACTGCAGAGGTAAATACAAGTTCTCTGCCTCAACCTACATTTCAAATGTCATATGGATGCTTAGCGATCATTAACCAAAATATTTTGAGAAAAATATTGTAATCTCTACAAAACGTGATATGTAAAGTCATCTTTTGATTCAGGTTAGTTAATAACTGTTGCTTGTAAAGCAGTCTTTGGAGTAAGAACATTGGTCTGTATCTTAACTACTTATTTTACTGCTAGAATAGGTTCATATAGTGTTAGGAATATAGTGTTTATTGTTATTTTGCACGATTATGTATGGTGTAAAAAATATAATTAGGTGACCATTTCACTTTGTTACAATAAATATGAAATCTGATGACTACTTACTTGTCATTCTTCCACTGCTATTTTCAAAGAGTTTAGCAGTGTTAATTGAAGTCTGCATAAAACCTTCTCTTTTAATAACCTGTTAAATTAACAGCCAGTATTATATATCACAAATGATAGAATTTTGTATTATTGTAGTACTCTGTTTTATATTTGCCCTGTTTTAAATACACTGAATAATTATGATCACTGTGCAGTTCTTAATACCATTTTTCTTAATGGAATAAATTCAGGCACAAGGCGGTGATGGAATACTGCAGAGAATCAAGAGGATAGCTTATGATGCAAAGTCCACTGTCGTAGTAAGTAAAATCGCTTTGAAAGTGGATAAAATCACTAACATTTTAAAATTCTGCCCAACTTTTTTCTCAGTTAAAACCTGACTGTTCTTCATTTAATTTACAACTTTAGCCTGCTACAAATACTACTTGATGAAAATTGTATGAGCAATCCAACTTTAGGGAAAATATATTTAATTTGCACTTATTAGATCCTCATATTCTACAGTTTCCATTAAAATATAAAAATAATTTTTTTTTCTTCTGTTGAATATTTTCCTTTTATAAGGTACATATACACAAATAAAGCTCATGTTCTTTAATTAATCATCTATTCAAGTAAACCTTTTAATTGACACAATCACACAAAAAAAAAAATTCAGCGCCGAAGCAAAATTATAATAGTCCAAAAGCAGCTTGAACACCAATATGGAGTCTCTCTTTTCCGATCAGAAAATGGGATAAAAACAGGGGGTTAGGTGCAGCGCTTCAGTAATCCTTGACAACGTATATGTGAAGAGAACCAGAGAAGAAATAATAGTGTAGTATTTAAAACTGTAGTGATAAGTAAAATACAAGATATGCACTCACACTTTCCTGGAGCTTCAATACACCTCCAGTGTATGCGCCTGGGCGGGATAATCCCCACCTATGGATCAAGTGCAGAGGCAATTCTTCGAGTTATAGGTGTGGTATGGGGTATCCTCATAAAAAACAAACAAATAAAAATCGTATGTGGTGAAGTATGTAGAGCTATGAAGCGAGGGTAGGTAAAAACTATAAAATGTACACTCAGTGTAATTGAGCCGTATGATCCCCACTCAAGGATACAGGTGTAAATATAAATTCTTCCGTCCGTGTATATGTGGAGAAAAACAGAACCACAATAGTGTACACAGTAAAAAGGAGTGTAAGCATAAATAAATAAGTTAAACCTGCTCACATGCTAAAGAGCAAGTTCCGGTTTGCTCAATCCAAAGCGCTTGGGTAGTATGATCCCCACCAGGGATATAGCTCCAAACAATCCAACAGCAGCAAAGTTAGGTCCAATTGAAAAAGTACTTTAATGTTAAAACAATAATAAAAGTACTGTATATACTCGAGTATAAGCTGACCCGAATATAAGCCGAGGCCCCTAATTTTACCCAAAAAAACTGGGAAAACGTATTGACTCTAGTATAAGACTAGGGTGGGAAATGCAGCAGCTACTGGTAAATTTCTAAATAAAATTAGATCCTAAAAAAATTATATTATATTGAATATTTATTTGCTGTGTGTGTGTGTGTGTGTGTATGATGCAGAGTGCGATGCAGAGCCTTGGTGGGGTTGGGCATTTTTAGTATTATTTTTTAATTATTATTATTTTAATATTTTTTTTGTTTTATTAGTAATAATTTTTTTTTATTTTATTAATATTTTATTTTATTATTTACATTTTTATTTTATTTTTTCGTCCCCCCCTCCCTGCTTGTTAGCTGGCCAGGGAGGGGGGCTCTCATTCCCTGGTGGTCCAGTGGATGGACTGTGTAGGAGGGGGGCTGGCAGAGAGCATTTACTTACCTTTCCTGCAGCTCCTGTCAGCTTCCTTCTCCTCCAGTGTAAGTAACCCGTGGCAACGCTCTGACCCCGCGGCTCTCGCGAGACTTACACTGGAGGAGAAGGGAGCTGACTGGACCGGCGCGGAGGAGGAGGGAGCTGCAGGAAAGGTAAGTAAACGATTCCAGCCAGCCCCCAACAGCCTCTTGTCTGTATTATGGCAATGTAAGTGCCATAATACAGACATTGACTCGAGTATAAGTCGAGTTGTGGTTTTTCAGCACAAAAAATGTGCTGAAAAACTCGACTTATACTCTAGTATATACGGTAATGCAATATATAATAAAATAGTGATAACAAAGTTATAAACAATACACTTAACCCCTTAAGGACACATGACATGTGTGATATGTCATGATTCCCTTTTATTCCAGAAGTTTGGTCCTTAAGGGGTTAAAGGACCACTCTAGTGCCAGGAAAACCTACTCGTTTTCCTGGCACTAGAGTGCCCTGAGGGTGCCCCCACCCTCAGGGACCCACTCCCGCCGGGCTCTGGAAAGGGGAAAGTGTTTAAAACTTACCTTTTTCCAGCGGTGGGCGGAGAGCTCTCCTCCTCCGATCCTCCTCTTCTCCTCCCCGTCGGCTGAATGCGCACGCGCGGCACGAGCTGCGCGCGCATTCAGCCGGTCACATAGGAAAGCATTCATAATGCTTTCCTATGGACGCTTGCGTGCTCTCACTGTGATTTTCACAGTGAGAATCACGCAAGCGCCTCTAGCGGCTGTAAATGAGACAGCCACTAGAGGAAATAGGGGAAGGCTTAACCCATTCACAAACATAGCAGTTTCTCTGAAACTGCTATGTTTATGAAAAAAATGGGTTAACCCTAGAAGGACCTGGCACCCAGACCACTTCATTAAGCTGAAGTGGTCTGGGTGCCTAGAGTGGTCCTTTAACGCGTGTTTATAAACACTTTTGATAAAACCTATCCAAGGAGAAATGCGTTAAGTTTATGTTTTATAACTTTATCATTATTTTATTTTATAATATATTGTATTACTTTTTTTTTTTTTTTTTTTTTTTTAAACATTAAAGTACTTTTTTAATTGGACCTAACCTTTCTGCTGTTGGATTGTTTGGAGCTATATCCCTGGTGAGGATCATACCACCCAAGCGCTTTGTATTGAGCAAACCGGAACTTGCTTATCTTTATTTTATTTTATTATATTTTGTATTACTTTAATTTTTTTTTTTTTTTTAACATTAAAGTACTTTTCTAATTGGACCTAACTTTGCTGTTCTCTGCCTCTGCCTGAAGAAGTGGCTTTATCAGAGTCCATACAGATGTTCAAACAGCTACGAGGTGCATACTTGCAAAAACAGAATATTCAGATATAATCTTTCAATATAGGGTAATCCTTGATCCAAGGATAAATCTGACTGCCATTCTGGGGTCAAGAAGGAATTTTTTTCCTAGCTTGTTGCAAAATTGGAAATGCTTCAAACTGGGTGTTTTTGTCTTCTTTTGGGTCAACAGCAAAAAACAAATGTGAGGAAGGCTGAACTTGATGGATTCAAGTCTCTTTTCAGCTATGTAACTATGTAACTTCACCATATCCGATTTTTTTTGTTGTTGATTTTTTTGTTGTTTTTTTTATGAGGATACCCCCTACCACACCTATAACTCGAAGAATTTTAAGTATTAAATACTATCCTATTATTTCTTCTCTGGTTCTCTTCACATATACATTGTCAAGGATTTCTGAAGTGCTGAACCTACCCCCCTGTTTTTAAACCTTTTAATTTACCTTTGCACACATCTAACAGCTTACAATCTAAAGGTATATTTTTCGTTTATAAGGCACATATGCACAATTAAAGCTCATGGTCTTTAATCATGTGTTCGAGTAAACCAAATTCACCTTTGCACACATCCTACACCTAGATAGCCTGTGAACTTAAAATCTAAAGGTAAGTAACTAGCACATTGTATATAATGCCTTAGGAGTGTTATCAAGTTGGCTTTTTCATATGTATCACTACACAGACTCTTTAAACCCATAACACAGTTATAGCATTCTATGCCGTCCGCAACATAATGGGCATTTTAAGGACTTTGAGGCCTGGAGACGGCTGCTGACTTACTGTTCCGGCGCAATGGGGACTGGCTGACAGCCCGGGAAGTCCCCATCCTGCAATTCAAGCCCCCAGTCACTTGGCTCCAGTAGCTTCCCATAGAGCTGCCTCAGCTGTCAGGTCAGGCCCTAACTTCTAAAAAGAAAAAATAATTATTAAGGCACCTATTATTATTAATAATAATAATAATAACAACTTGGACAATTGCCTCCATCCTAAATGGGTTAATGTTCTTCTGTCTCTCTAATAGGGAACATGGATGAAATGATTTAACAATATTTTAAAATTACTTTCATATACAGTATGCAGGCATCATTAAATTATTAAAGAAACTGCTCATGGTATGTAAACCTGTTATGTATTCTGTTACTAATAGTGTGGTTTTTGTTTTGTTTTTTCCTATTTTAAACTAGTCTGTTTTCAAAAGTTCCCCTCTTCTTGGCTGCTTTCTGTTCGGTCTGCCACTGGGTGTCATCAGTATAATGTGTTATGGAATCTGTACAGCAGACACTGATGATGGCACAGAAGAAATGACCAGAAAAGATGTGATTGATCCGAATGTATCAGATGAGGGCAGTGATGAAGAACAAGATGAGGACAAGAAAGGAGAGAACTCCACTGAAGTGTCAGATGCAGACCAAGAAGAAAAAGATTTTATAGAAAAGAAAAAGGATTAACTTCTGTGTAAATGTAATAGTTCTCTAGGAATCCAAAAAAAAAGAAAGAAAGAAAATGTATTTATTTAACTCAGCCACTTACAAAAATGTTTATCAAAAGAAAAATGTGTGGACCCTGCTACACTTGGCATTCTTTGCTTTTCCAATTTTTTTTTTTATCTAATGGAAGTATCTGGCAAACAATATAGATTTTAATAAACTATTGTGAAACAAAGAGACAAGATAGAAAAAGATTTTGTTTTTGTTTTTTTACATTACAATATATTGCCACTAGTCATCATATTTTATTTGGTGCAAACAGGTGCATTCAATACAATTGAAGATGTATGTGTTACTTTCCATCGCCTTACAAACTCCAGATAAATATAATCGTTTTAACATTTTTGTACCTTGGCTCACCAGCTCCATAGACATGAGGGCCATTTTGTATTTTTGTATGCTGGCTCACAAGCTCCATGCATGTAGGTCAATTTTATAATACAAGGTCTGAATTTAGTTCACACGCTCTATGCATGTAGGGAATGTTTACATTATTTCTTTCAATGATTGATAGCCTGACTATTACGGTAAAATATTACCCATCGTAGAGCTTTTCATAAGACTGTACCTAGCTAAAACATGGCATTTTACTCAGAGATGAAAGTATCACAGATTTTATGATTTCCTTAATGTTGATTTGAAATATATTTGTAAAGCAAATTTCAAATTTTCTTTTCAAGTGTATTTTTATAACTTCTGTAAATTGCAGTTTTCTGAGATTTCTTTTATGATGTTAAGATGAATGTCATAATACTTTTTAGCCAATTTAGTTATCCTTAAATAAGTTTCATATTTACACCACTTAACGTCATAATGTTTTGAAGTAAATTGGCTGTGTCTTGTACACTTGCTAAAATACAATGATGTGTGTTAATAGAATCCAGATATAATAAATTGCCTTTGTCCAACTTGACCGTTTAGAACTGGAGTATTAATATATTTCTGTTTTTGAATCAGAAGA
This sequence comes from Pelobates fuscus, assembly GCF_036172605.1. Taxonomy (NCBI): domain Eukaryota; kingdom Metazoa; phylum Chordata; class Amphibia; order Anura; family Pelobatidae; genus Pelobates; species Pelobates fuscus. The sequence continues at coordinate 132,170,821 of NC_086320.1, read as the reverse complement.
ATTGTAATGAGTTGCACATTAGGAAAGCAGTGCATTGATGTAATTATAGATAAAGGGTAGTTTCAATCTATGTATGTATTCCTATGTACATGAAAGTACCATTACTGATTTGAAACGTTGATATTGCAGAGAATGTATTCAGAATCTCTGGAGAGATGCATTTGGGAAAAGTCAGAGTAAGCTTCATGGCTACCATGGTGATTACCACAGTAACAAAATGTATGCTGCTGCATGTGTTTATTTTATTCCTTTTTTCCAGGAAGTGATTGAGCTACTTTCATTTTGGGCCTTTATTTCTTTGGATCACAACAAAGAATATTTTTGCTGCACAGAGCTCTAAATGTGTGCACCAATTACTCAGAGACTCAGCAGCCTACATATTCATAGTACGTGGTCATGCATGCAGGGTTAGTATCCCAAAATGCACAAAAACACGGTTTAATTTACAATATCCTTATAGGGAAAATTAAATTTGTGTCATGCAATTAAAGATAAGCTCATGTGATGCTTCTGTATCACATGTAATACTAGAGAATCCGTTTATTATTGTAGAAATGCAGATTAGATGTTTTTCAATAAAACAATCATTTAAATTGATTTCTGCTATGGGGGCAGGGCCAGCCTCGGCAATGTAGAAAATGTATGTTAAATACTTTTTAACTCCTAAACATGTAGTCCAGCACTAAAGTGTTAGACGTTAAAACTGAAATATCTGCTGTTCTACAAAGACATATTCTTGTTACGTGTCAAGTCACATTATATAGTTAATGAAAAAGTTACAAAGTAATATTCTAAAATATATTTGGACACTAAAGGCATCTCATTGAAGTGTTCTAGATGCACTGTCACTTGCTTCGCTGCACATTAGGCTTCCGACCCCACTGGCTGATGTGGCGGAGGCGGTGCGCGATCCAGTTCCGAGGGACATTTGTGCTGGAATCGGGTTAGTGAAAAAAAGGGTGTTATGACCCTTTACATTTCCATAGGGGAACAGGGGTTGAAGAACACTTAGTGTGTTCCTTTAAGGGAGTCTTTCATGATGCACGTTAGGGTCACATTTTGTAGTGCTACAATGGCAGATGCAGCCGCTCACATTCCTCAAAACGGAACTGGCACTTTTCATGTTTTTTTTTTATATATTTACAAATCTGAATTTGTGAAGGGTGAAAACAAATGTAGACATCTACCCCTCTTTACATACAAAGGGGTGCCTCCATCTTAGCTCCCTGTCAATCATTGTTATAGCTCTGACCTTTGCATTTGGTAGTCAGCATAGCGAAAACATACAGAGAATAATTGAAACTATGTTCCTCTTTATTTGTAATATTTACCCTGTGTTTGCTTTGTCTGAACTGGTTTATGATGTAATTTGCTAAATCTTTGGTATAAAAATAAAAGAAAATAGAGTATTTAAAGAGTTTGATAAAACAATGGACCATTTTCATATTTATTCAATGGTGTAAATTCTAGGGAAGTGACGTTTTCTCTTTGAGAGGGACATCATGGAGGAACAATAAACAATCTTAACTTAAGTATAATGTTCATTCTATATATTTGCCTACATTTCTCCAAACAGTACATAGATTATATGTGTATCTAAATAAAGCTGACCCTGCCATTCACATGTTTTATGGATGAGTGTCAACTAAATCATTTAAGTCAATCCAATGTTCTAACATTTTAATGTAAGAAACAGAAAAAAAAAGTGTAAAAGACAGCTCTATAAGAAATGCGAGCTACAATAAAGTGTAGAAAGCTACTGTTCTTAAGGAAATGTGTACGTTTTGGTTGAGGAGGGAGTACTCTATATTTGTTACTAGTACCTCAACAGCTTTTAAACATTTTATTTTTTAGAGCCGGGGGTTCCCAGTAACATAGATGGGGAGATAAACTATTGAATAGAAAACTGCTCCATTGATTAAAAAAGTAGTAACTAAGAGGCTTTTTTTGTTTTGTTTTGTTTTTATTATGTGCGTCCTTAATATTTTGCATTATTGTAAACATTGTAAAAGCTGATATTTTTATGTTGGTTTTTTTAAGACTAATGTGTGTGTATTTTTTTTTTAACACATTTAGATTTGTGTAAAAGGTTCTAGAGGATGTGGATGGTACAATGTTAATAAATAACAAATAAATTAAATTTTGTATCGAAGGTTTCAGAAATACTTTTTTTTTTTTTTTTTTATTTAGGATTTTTATGTTTAATGGAAATTGCATTCACCTTCTTTATTGAAGGTGTGCAAACCTGTGGCCATAAAACACACAATAACTGTCAATGTTGCCTCCAATGCAAGAAAAGTAGAATGCCTTTTTTTATGCTTGTATTGTTAAATATCTTTTTTGAATTTTGTTTATTATGTGAACTTTCAGGTTTCTTCAAATTCAAAGCATTTTATTTTCATTTTGTAGTAATTTAAAACTGAGAAAATGTAAAGGTTTTTTTCTGTAATAAAGGAGGCATCTGAAGATACGTTGCTCTTGTTTTTAGCATGGTATTAAATGATTTTCTCCTTAAATTACCTTTTTATTTTAATTGTTTTTAGTAAAAATGTATTGTACATATAATGGGAAAAGGATAAAGAAATGCTGACTCCAAACCATAAAGCATCACTGTTTATTAAATGTCCGTTTGCGATTATTATTTGTTATTGATCAGAGCAAATCTATCTTGTTGTCACTTTCTACATCAGAGTTGATATCTTACCTGATTTCTTAGTCTTTATTGTATTTTCTGTCCATGAAGAAACACGGTCAACCTCAAGTGCTTGCATTACTAGGTGTGGACAAGTTCTCATACTTCCCACATTGATGGAAGTAGACCACACAAATAGATATCTGTGCTTAAATATAGCAGCAAGTATTATATGAAAACATAATTTTCATAAAATACTCTAACCATCTTAGAAAGGAACACTTGGTTTTTCTCTATCCTTATGAGTCGGACAAATAAATGTCACAAGAAAGTCCAATTCATGTCAATTTGCATTTTGGGAAAAGGCAATAAGAAATTATCCTTGCGGATTGTCCTTCCGGTGTTCTTTCTATGTTAAACGTGATGCAAAAGGTTATCATTAATTTTTCAACAGATTTGTGATGTTTGGTTGAATATGTAAAAAAATACAGTCAGTGCTCAATCAGTTCTATTGAGAAAATGTACGGTAAACTAAATTTCAAAGAACATGAGAAACAACACAATGAAAGGCGAGGGTGAGTCTCTGAGTTTCATGTGTTTTCACATATATGTATACACTACTAGCAGATATATACATAAATAAAATTAGACAGGTCTGCATTGAACCTTTCTTATGACACAAGAGAAGTATGTAGTGATACTATAACATCCTAGACAATGGAATTAAACTATATGGAGTGTGAAGATCACCTGCTCTTTACTTGCAAAAAAGGTTAAAAGCCCGGTGAGTTAAATGTACCTGTGCATAATTACTTTTCAAGAATGAAACACATGGTTTAGTTTGTCATGATCTATTGGATGCCACCTATACATGAATGGTAGGTCGTTACTATGACTAGTTTGGTTAATGAGCTGCAGACAAGTACATAAATGAGTTGAATAAAAAACAATTTGCTTTTAATTCAGGAGCATTCACTCTTAACTAAATAATGTATGCCTTTCAATGCAATCAGCATTTCAAAGTAAGGAAATTAATGCAAAACTGATGAATAGCAACATTAATAGGAAGATTTGAACATGGTTTAAAATTTAAATCTGGATAAAGATTGATCATTAGTTATGATTTCCTGTTGGGTTTCAGATCCATTCCGCACCTAATATTATAAGACATATAGTATTAGTTCCAATAGTATACTTTGCACTTTAAACTATAAAGTAATATTCCACACACCATAATAACTCCAGTGCACTCTAGTCATATTGAACTCTGCCGTCCACTGAAGTAAAGCCCCCACTGGACCCCAGGGACAGATCCACACCAGCTCTCCAGGTAGGGAGGCTGGGTGGAAATTTAATAATAATTTGTGTGTATGTGTGTGTCTGTAAGTGTGTGTGTGTGTCTGTAAGTATATGTGTGTGTGTAAGTGTCTGTACGTTTGTCTGTGGGTATGTGTTTCTCTCTGTGTGTGTGTGTGTTTGTCTGTGAGCAGAGTACTTGTAGAATAGAAGAAAGAAGGAGCAGAGTATTTGTAAAAAGGAGAAAGGAGGCGCAGAGTACTTGTAGAATAGGAGAAAGGAGTAGAGTACTTGTAAAAATGGTGGGGAGGGGAATTGAGGAGGGTAGCTGATGCACAGATGAGAAATCATATTATGAGCAAGCAGAGAAATCGTCTGAATATCACTGAAAGAGGAGACCTTTGTTTGTTCCTTCCGAAAATCGAACCAGATATCAAATATTTAGTCTCGCAGCATCAACCTTAAGGATCTCATTAATCACTACTAAAGGTAATTTTAATTTACTTTGTTTTCTCATTAAACTTTATGCATGTTTATAATGTTTTTAACTTTATAAAGTAGAAATAAAAAGATAAATGTACGTACATTTATTTTTTTAAAACACCCTCCTTTCTAAAAAATATTCTGCACTTGCGCGAAAACTGGTGGGTGGTAAGGACATTTTTCCATGAAGAATGATGCATTAGTGGGCGGTAGGTAGAAAAAGGTTGACTACCACTGGTTTAGACATTAATGGATGTGTGTTGAGTTATTTTGAGGGGACAGCAAATTTACACTGTTATACATGCTGTACACTTACTAATTTATATTTACATTGTAGCAGAGTGTCATTTCTTCAGTGTTGTCACATGAAGGATATAATAAAATATTACAAAAATGTGAGGGCTGTACTCACTTTTGTGAGATACTGTATATCTAACAATCCTAAATATGATGGGAGCACTCTGGATTTGATGAATTTATGCAAATTTCAATACTATTAATTGTTTTTTTTCATCAAATCTAATGAGTGCGCTCATCATTTCTGGGATTATTATATATTGAGCGCTGGGAAGCATCCTGGTCTATTGAAATTCATTATTATACTTGTTTTAGGGAAGCGTGACAGATTTTTAAATATTTATTTATAATATATATTTCAATTCGGATATACTCATGCAAAGGCTTTGTGATCTCTCAGAACAGAATCAGAACAGATGGGTGTTTGCTTCTACTCTACAGGTAAATCCAGGATACCAGAACAAGACCTCTGTGTACATCCCAGCACTGAGTGGCAAGGCTTAGATCCATGCAAAAGAGTCCTGTGAATTTCATACATCCTTTTACTTAGTCATGCTTCTATATTCCTGATGTGTCTATGTCCTTTGGGTTGATGTGTCAAATTAATTTTCTTTTGATAATCTTTATTTTTGTTTTTGTCTTTTATACAAGGCAAACAAGTAGCAGTATATTGTATAACAAGGGAAACAAAGATGAGTTCTTCATGAGTCAGTGCAGAGATTAACACCATTTTTCTAACGTAACATACTAACTCTTATGTTCAAACAGGCAGCGATAAAGTTATAAGGGCCTAACATTAACAGGAGTATTTTTATACAGTGAGTATTACACTTCTCGTTCTTTGCCTTAGTCATTCTTTCACGGTACAGCGTTGAACACATTACATGAGTGTGAACAGTAGGGTCGGCTGGCATGGGACTGGTAGGTAAAATGATTCGTGCCCATAGCGGGAATTCCATTAGTCAACAGGCATCCACTACATGTGGTAAAGAGAAGCACATGTAGTAGACTGCTACATATGGAACAAGAGAGTTGGGAGGGGTTGCAGTACGGTAACATTTCTATGCAATCGGGCCGTCGGTGTCAAAGTCAGGTAGGCATCCTCGTGGTTGGTAAGAAGGAGTAGGGGACATTCGAGTGGTAGCTGCCTACCCTCGTCTATCTCTGTGCTCGTTCGGGGGGGGGGGGGAGGGGGAGGGAAGCACGAGGTCGGTTTTCCATTCCTGTGCGAGAGAAGGAAGAGAGAAGAAAGAGGAAGAAAAAACAAAAAAAACTATGAATAAATAAATGGAGGGGGAAAGAAGGGGGGGATTTAAATGCCTGTTTCATTGTTGGCCGTGTACATCAACCATGGGGTCCAGGTTCTAGTGCAGGCCTCCGAGTGGCTGTGGAGGGCCACGGTCAGCGATTCCATAGAGTGTATCTCACTCACCCTGTCCACCCATTGACGAAAGGATGGCGCCCCTGGTCTCTTCCAGAGCTTAGGTATGAGGGAATGTGCCGCCGTAAGTTGGAAGGCCATTTGGCCTGAATTTGTGGGAGGAGTTATGATCCTATATAAACCCTACCCCCCTACTTACCTTTTGTCTTGCAAGCCGTTTGTCTCCATAGTTACCTGCACTTACGGTCGAGGTTGCTGACAAATCCTGCCTCAAGTATCCAGACCGTCGCTTACAGCTCCTGTCCTCGACCTCCGGGCTTGTCCCCCGGCTTATAGCCACCTTCGTTACTCGTTACCCGGCGTTCCGGCTACTGGTCACGAGACCGGCACCTACACGTAAGCACAAACGTGAGAAATGGCGTTCAGCTATTTCCCACGTCCGGGCCTAAAAACGCGGGGATAGGCTCCCTTTATTACTTACCTGATTCGTGCCTTACGCCGTTCGTGTACTTCTGCGTTTGTGCGTCTAACAGCCGAACGCAGAGTTCCACACCTTTCATTTCTCGTTTGTCTAAATTACAATGTACCGACCGCTCATACTTACCCTAAGTTCAGCTGTTTTTCACACGTTCGTACAGCCGAACCACTTACATTTTCATACAGCCTTTTTTTGTTTATTCAGCCTGCAGTTGATTTATATGTTAAAATTCCCTCTCACATGTTCGTTTAGCCGAACGCGGGAGTTTTAAGCAGTTATTCTCTATGAGTTGTGTATGTATCCTAGTATGAAATTGTACTATAACTATTTCCTATTTCTTAAATATATGTATAGTTTGATTCTTCTCCCCGTATACAACAAAGACTGTGTGGCACCATTTCCCAGCCCACCGTTGCATTTAATTATGAACAATTCCCGGCACTCTTCTTTTTCCAAACAAGGGAAATCCTCTTAAAGGAACAGTTGGCCTATTAACACTTTTATATCATTGGGCTAACCCACCGCCAACCCTCTTATTTTTCACGTGGCAGTAACTTAACAATTGATTGCAGAGCTGGGTCTCCAGGTGATGTTCAGTGCTTCAGATTTGTTTGTGTTTAAAATAAGATTAGAGAGTTGGCCATAGTCTCCGAATGCACAGGGACACCTGTGGGACACCATGTGCTGGAGCGTGGCATCCAGATATTTCCAGTCTACCCGGCTGAACGCTTTTTCGGCGTCCGTGGAGAGCAAGACCCTTCAACCGGGCGGCATGGATCATGTTGAGGGGATGTTTCAATGTTATGTACAATAAAGTATTTTTCAGATTACCATCCAATACACTTGACATGAATGGGATATCAAAGAAGAAGGCATCAGACAGATGTACAATTAAAATTTTTGACCCCACCTGACCAAAATTTTATATGTACATTGTGACCTTTTATCAATTCTTTGATTTATCAATTGATTTGTTAATTACTTACTACTTTTGTATGATTATCTATTACATTATACCATGGTTTGTTTGTTGTAATAATATTTTTCTTGTTTCATATTGATTATTCATTTTATTATAAAAAAAAAATGTAAACCTTTTCAATAAAAACAATTTGAAAAGTATTTATTTTTATGGAAAGCACTATGTTTACAGATTCTGTTTTCACAGATCATATAGTCTTTGGCTGAATATCTCCAAAATACAAGATCCCCAGTAAGCCTGAATTTAAATACCAACACATTAGCACCCAATATATTTGGATAGTTAGGGATGATATGAGTTAAATTACACCTAAAAACAGAGTGCTTGTCAGTTCCTAAAAGAACACTTCAAGCACCATAAGCACTACATCACACTGCAGTTGTTATAGTTCATTGACTGCACTGGTGCCCCCATCCCATGGTAAGTAGTCAAACTGCTAGGCACAGCTCACCATCTCCACTATTGATGCCAGAGAGTAATACCGAAACATGGTCTCCTCAGGCATTACAGGCTTTTGAACAAATGCAGCTTGCCTTTACTTTTGCTCCTATACTGTACTCAGGCATTCCAATACTGCTAGATAGTTTGTTCTGGAAGTGGATACCTCCAAGAAAGGAGTGGGAAACGTCCTCTCTCAGAGAGAAGCACACAACGCATCACTCTAGCCTTGTGGATTTTACTCAAATTAATTAGGCACAGCCAAAAAAATATCAGCCATAGAGAATTGCCATTGTTTTGGCCCTCAAAGAGTGGAGACATTTACTGGAAGGTTCCAAGGATCCAGTTATTATGAAAGACCATTAAAAGTTTTTGTATATTACTGAAGCTAAGCGTCTCACTTCTAGAAAAACTAAGTTGTCCCTGTTTTTGTCCTGATTTTACTATAACGTTATCTATCGTAATATTAAAGCTGATGCACTCTCCAGACAGTTTGATAATGAGGAGAATGAATGCATAAAAGAATCCTCCAGAAAAGACTTGCTACTACATTCTCATCCTTACTGGACAGGATACAGTCAGAATAGAAATCAGGCTCCACTCGGAAAACCTGACAAGTTAGATGTCTATTGAAGAGAGAAATTATAAGTTTGTTTCACACTTTAAAAATAGCAGGACACCCAGGTATCAGAAAAATAAATATTTAATGTTAGCAGACAGTTTTGGTGATCTTCCTTATCTAAAAATATTTAGGATTATGTTAATGTCTGTACAGTATGTGCTGTTAACAAAGTCTAAGAGATAAGCTGATAAACACCATGCAGATCTTACAGGTGGGGGACAGAGTGTGGTTATCTTCTTGTAACATCTGTTTATAGGTTCCTTCTCGAAAGCTGGTTCCTTGTTATGTTGGACCTTTTAAGGTGTTGCCAAGGTCAATCCTGCCTCCTATGCTTTGGCTCTTCCACATTATCTTTGCATTCATAATGTGTTTCTCATATCCTTACTCAATCCCTTGTCTTGCAATTGATTCACATCACCTGTGTGTTTTTTCCACATGATGTCTCCATAACTTTGGAATTAAGTTGAGAAGACCTTCTACATATGTCCATAGACGGGGGATTCCGTCCAGGCCTTCTAAAAACAGAACTGGTACAGCTCTAAAAAGTGTGAGTGTGCACTTGACCTTCACATATCCCCATTAGCCTACCAATTGTACTGCACCATCATTTGCCTTTTGCTTTGTATTTATAGATTTATATACTAGATACTGCCTTTGTATCGTATGTATATTCTACTTTACCTTTTGCGCTGATCACATCCCATATTTTATCTTGCTGTACATATCACAAGGGTGAGGAAAACCCTTGTTGGTGATTTCCTGCCATTTTCTGTTTGACATCGAGCACCTATACATTCTGTTGTTTTACTTGTTGGGATTTAGCGTCTCACTCTCCCTCCACCCTCCCCTCTACCATCTCCACTTCTCTCTGGGAGGAAGTCACTTCCAGACTGATGAAAAGAAGGGGGACCTGTCGCACTTTTGAAGGGCCACAGTGCCTGACTGGTCTCCTGCTAACAAATGCCCACCAGATGACCTTAAGAGCATGGGCTACTCAATGGGCCTCCTTAGTGTGCAGGCCCCAGTGCAGCCGCCAATGCTCACACCCTCACACACCTTTTCCAGCATTCCTGATGCCAGATTCTGACATCATCACATCTTTGTCAATACCCATGCACATTTTGGGGGCATTGATATGAAGGAAACACCCCAGGTCTATAAATACTTGAGTGTTGTCGTGCTTTCCCATTTGGTTACCCGAGAGTGGGTTTATGCTATAATCAGATTGCTGTTTAGTGATCTTAGCATTTCTCAATTACTCTGTTCTCTGTATCCCAGATCTTGGCTTGTTTATCAATTTAGTGTATCTCTATTTCCCTTGACCCTTGGCCCGTTATTTGACATTTCTATCTCTTGTTTTTTGCATGTTAAGGGCGGCCACTCTAACGTCCGGTAATATATTCTGCTATCCACTGTTTTATCTCTACTTGTGTGACCTTAATCTGCGTTACCTATCCTGATAGTTATCTGCTTTGACAAATATTTAATAAAGGCTAGACCATGTGGAGAACATGTTACAAAAGCAGAATACATTTTTTCTATTGAGTTAAGCTCTATGACATACTCTATAATTAGATATATATTATGGATATTACAAGATAACCTTTAATTATTTTTTTCTTATTTGATTCATTATTTTTGATTGCTAAAAGTATATTCTTGCAGTAGTGTAATCATAACTATAATTAGCTTCTGACACATTATGTTAAAGGGTTAGTCTAACCCTTTTTTATAACTATATTTTTGTTTGTTTTTTAATTTGTACTCTATCGGGCAGTACTAACCATATTCAACCTCCTCCTCCCCCCCCCCCCACCTCTTTTTGATTGGACCAATCTCACTGGCTCAGAGTTCTGAGGTGCCAAAGTCATGTTGGTGCAACTAACCCCCAGCACAAAGGGGCATATTTCTCTGTATGCGCAGCATTTCAAACAGGAATAGATTCCTTCCTCCATGACCACCTCAAATGCAGAAATAGCCATGGAGGTTGGAGTAACCCTTTACGTTAAATTAATTAAAATTATTTAATCATTGAGAACCAAAGTTTATCCTTATCTAGAGTATAAACTTATCAGAGCTCAGCCCTCATCAATTATTGTTCCGGTTTCTCTAAACCTATCCCCAGTTATATGTAGTATAAATGTTATAGGATTTTCATAAATAATCTCGTAATAATATTTTGAAACTAGCATTCAATATAGCAAATCGAGAAGGGTGTGGCTTGACTGGCACCATAGATGATCACATGATGTAAGAGCTCTGTCGCATCACTGGGCCCAAGGCAATATCGCACATTTTAAATACCCCAAACAACCAGGGAACATTGTTACAGTTCTAATGGTGCTGAGCAAACAAAGCCAGGACAACATGCCAAATATTTCTCCTTAGCGAAAAAAGACAAGCCCATGCTGGAGCATGATAGCTGTTATGTGCCAATACCATCTACTTCTTCCAACACCCCATCAGAATCAGAGCTTTTTCAGGCTGCATCGGAGGACTCTCCAGCTATCAGCAGGGTGACCCACACCATGATGGTTTACTTTAGATCATCCTTATAGGAAGATTTCTGACAAGTCAGAGCTGAAATGCAGAGAAAAATGTAACACCTGGGAGAATGCACAGACGAAATGAGTCTTGAATTGCATTTTAGATCCAATGCTAGATGTGGTGAAAAAAAAAACCTGGACCACCAAGCCTATGAGTTGTAGCCCAAAGCAACAAAATACCCTCACTGCTACACAGCCATAGGATATATCATACCTGGAGAGCACTATACCCTTTTCTTGCTAGATTACACCTTTTATTCCAGTTTGCATCATATGTACTCTCACCTAGATATGTGTTGGGTAGACCAAGCAACATTGGAGAAGCTGGTAAATGTAGATATCATGTGTTGTCTTGGTCGAACCGTGCTCCTGGGGTTCAGAGATTGAATGAATAGATGTTTATTACTCTGAATCTAGACAACAAAAAAGAAACACAATCCAACACTACTCTACTGATAATCTCACTGGGTCGGCTAGCTTGACTTCTGTGTGGCTGTAGTTTGTTTCATGCAGTTAGGAGCTAAACACAAAAAGAATATGAATGACTCCTTAGAAAGATTAACAAGTCATTTAATTTATCATTTTGAATTTAACATAATACCCCCATGAGAGTAATACAGAGTGCTACCCCTGATAGCACTACAGAGGATCAAATAGTGCAGGCTATTACAGAATGTAGTTTACGCAAGCTGGGTCACAGCTTCTACTCACAAGGGGAAAAGGCAGAAAAATAACTAAAAACTCAATTCTTCCAGACAAAATTTCATTCCTTCTAAACATGGACAGTGTTAAACACACTAACTCCACTGATATAGTGAACGAAATAGCGAGATATTATGAGGCACTTTACAATATAAGAGAGGCAGTAAAAGAGGCAGCACCAGCCCACACAACCTGAATTCAACACTTTTCTAGAAAACATCCAATAGCCTTCCCTGACAGAGACCTACTTATGCCCCATTAACCCCTTAAGGACACATGACGTGTGACATGTCATTATTCCTTTTTATTCCAGAAGTTTGGTCCTTAAGGGGTTAAACAACAGGAAATCCTCAAAACAATACATAGAATGTGACGGCAGACAAGAACCATTCAGCCCATCTAGTCTGCCCAGTTTTCTAAATACTTTCATTAGTCCCTGGGCTTATCTTATAGTTAGGATAGCCTTATGCCTATCCCACGCATGCTTAAACTCCTTTACTTTTAAACTCTAACACTTCAGCTGGAAGGCTATTCCATGCATCCACTACCATCTCAGTAAAGTAATACTTCCTTATATTATATTTAAACCTTTGCCCCTCTAGTGTAAGACTATGTCCTCTTGTTGTAGTCGTTTTTCTTATTTTAAATATAGTCTCCTCCTTTACTGTGCTGATTCCCTTTATGTATTTAAATTTTTCTATCATATCCCCCTGTCTCGTCTTTCCTCCAAGCTATACATGTTAAGTTCCTTTAACCTTTCTTTGTAAGTTTTATCCTGCAATCCATGAACTAATTTAGTAGCCCTTCGCTGAACTCTTTCTAAAGTATCAATTTCCTTCTTGAGATACGGTCTCGAGTACTGTGCACAATACTCCAAGTGAGGTCTCACCAGTGTTACATAGTTACATAGTTAGATAGCTGAAAAGAGACTTGCGTCCATCAAGTTCAGCCTTCCTCACACCTGTTTTTTGCTGTTGATCCAAAAGGCAAAAAAAAAAAAAAAAAACCCAGTTTGAAGCACAATTTTGCAACAAGCTAGGACAAAAAATTCCTTCTTGACCCCAGAATGGCAGTCAGATTTATCCTTGAATCAAGCAGTTATTACCCTACATTGAAAGATTATATCCTTGAATATTCTGTCTTTGCAAGTATGCATCTAGTAGCTGTTTGAACATCTGTATGGACTCTGATAAAACCACTTCTTCAGGCAGAGAATTCCGCATCCTGATTGTTCTTACAGTAAAAAAACCTTTCCTTTGCCTTAGACGAAATCTTCTTTCTTCCAGTCTAAACGCATGGCCTCGTGTCCTATGTAAAGTCCGGTTTGTGAATAGATTTCCACACAATGGTTTGTATTGGCCCCGAATATATTTGTATAATGTTATCATATCCCCTCTCAGGCAACGTTTTTCTAAACTAAATAGGTTTAAATTTGTTAACCTTTCTTCATTACTGATATGTTCCATTCCTTTTATTAATTTTGTAGCCCGCCTCTGCACTTTTTCTAGTGCCATGATATCCTTCTTTAGAACAGGTGCCCAAAATTGCACAGCATATTCAATATGTGGTCTTACCAGTGATTTATAGAGAGGCAAAATGATATTCTCGTCCCGAGAATGAATGCCCTTTTTCATGCATGACAATACCTTACTGGCCTTGGCCACTGCTGATTGACATTGCACATTGTTGCATAGTTTGTTGTCTATAACAATTCCCAAGTCCTTTTCGTGTGTTGTTATCCCTAATTCGCTTCCATTAAGGGTATACGTTGCTTGTGTATTCTTTACGCCGAAGTGCATAACTTTGCATTTTTCAACATTAAATTTCATCTGCCATTTGAGTGCCCAGTCCTCCAGTCTATCTAAATCCTTCTGCAGCAAAGTAATATCTTGCTCACATTGTATTATTTTACAAAGTTTTGTGTCATCTGCAAACACTGAAACATGACTTTCAATGCTGTCTTCAAGATCATTTATAAAAATGTTAAATAGAAGGGGTCCCAGAACAGACCCCTGAGGGACACCACTTGCCACCTCTGTCCAGCTTGAAAATTTACCATTAACGACAACTCTTTGTATTCTGTTTTTAAGCCAATGTTCTACCCAAGAACAAGCATTTTCATCGAGACCGATTTCCTTGAGTTTGAACACTAATCTTTGTGTTCTGTACAATGGCATGAGCACTTTCCTCTTTCTACTGCTAATACCTCTCCCTATACAACCAAGCATTCTGCTAGCATTTCCTGCTGCTCTATTACATTGTCTGCCTACCTTTAAGTCATCAGAAATAATCACCCCTAAATCCCTTTCCTCAGATGTTGAGGTTAGGACTCTATCAAATATTCTGTACTCTGCCCAACTCATAAAGTGCCGGGCCTGGATAGTTTTTCCAATTATACTATATCACATACTCAGCATTAGTGCACCACACCTCACTTCCCTTTTAAACCATATGATGCAAGAAGGAGGCATGCCCAAAGAAATGACAGAAGCTAACATTATTATGCTACCAAAGCCAGGAAAGCCTCCCACCCAGAGGATTAATTTTAGGCCCACTAAACATTATGTTAAATCATTGTGATGACAATATATCCACTTCAACATCTACTGGTGTCCCCGGAGAGGGGCGGGTTTTATACTGGGTAGGCAGGCTGGTGACAACACCAAGCTGCTTTTATCTCTTATAGAGTTAGCAGCCTCCTCTTGCCTGCTTTTAGTGCTGGACACAGCACCACCTACACTGGTGATACATGTTTTCCAGCCAGCAGAGATTTTGATTCTAAACTATTCTAAAGGTTTAGGGATCCTGTACTCACAACCATCCACTCAAGTTCTTTGCACAGTTTTCCTCTCATTAGCATTCAATATTACCAATGGAACATGACAGTGATGTCCCCTGTAACCCTTAATTTTCATACTTATACTGGAATGTTTCTTACCAGTCTTGTTTGCCCAGGGGCAACAGTCCCTAATGTCACTCTGTAGTTGCAACTCGAGAATGAATTCCTAGCTCCATACACTACAACAGTTATTATGGTGTCAAAGTACCTTGTGTGACACTGGGTGGAAAGCTCCATGAAGGTAAGAAGGACCCTTCCCACTGTCTCTCTTATCTCATTATCTTAGCTGCATACGCAATGACGTCAATGATGTCATAGCCCTCCAAAAGGTCAGAATTTGAACGTATTAAGGAATTTAATACTTAAGGAAAAGGATAAGGATAATTTAATACTTAAGGAAAGGATAATTGCCATGCTGTGGTTTCTGTTTACTGTTCCCAAGAGTGCATTATATTCTGTGTCTTTTCTGGTATTTTGATCTCGGCTTCCTTCTGACTATTCTGACTCTCTAACTATATTCCTTCTGACTATTCTCCGTTCTGTTCTCCTGTAACTCGGCTATCATTTTTTTCACTTCCCTGATTTCTGGCTTCCCTGACTCGGCTTGTCCCTGATTGTTCTTTATCTAACAACATATAACCCGGCCATTCTAAGGACCGGTAAACGTTGCCTAAACTATTATCATATATAAACTGCGTGTTGGGTCACTGGGTATTGTGACATATGGGACCCAACAAATAAAAAAAAAACTAATTACCCAGATGCCAACACACTACCTTCAGTTCTGGGGAAAAAATTCCCCGGGGCTCCTCTTACCTACACACCTTTACCTATGAAATTTGCTCCTATTTAAGCCTTAGAAAGGACCTACATTTAATGGAATGGCATAACACCTCTAAGATCTATCTCACAAATACTTACCCCTTTAGGGATCAGGACATTTAGTACATTAAGGAAAGAGTTTGGCTTACCTTCTAGAGCCATTTTTACATATATTTGAGTGAGACATATTCTTTCCTCATCAATTGAAATTCCATACGACCCAACTCCACTATCTCCGATGGTCAGGATCTGAACATACCGTAAAATAAAAGGAAAACTGCTGTCAACTTGTAATGAACTCCTACACATAGCTCTGAAACCAACTAAATCTATTCATATTTCTGAACAGAAGAATGAGCTCAATAAAGATATCATGTTAGAAGAATGGCGGCCCGACAACGTAAGAGAGCAACTAGACCGCTAAACCACTGGGAGGTGCTTTGTAAATTCCCAATGAGATGGTGCCTGACCCCTTGCAGATTGACATAAACATTTTCAAATGTTGTCCCAATGTGTCAGAGGTGCGAGCAGGACAGGGTTACTTTACTTCACTGCTTCTGGAAAGATGTACAAACTCTGGTCCACAAGTACACCTCATATAGCATACCATTGACTCCAGAGACATTCCTCCTCAGCATGCTACAAGAGACAATACCAAGTTCAAACACATTGTTGATGCTGCATATTTTAACAGCCGCCAGGTCATGTGTGGAAGTGGAAGTGGAAATCCACAGACACCCAATCCACACAACAGTTCCTAGCCAAAATCAGGGTAATATCTCAGTTTGAAAAGATGTCTCATATGCTGATGGGAGGAGTGGATACACCAATTCTCATGTACATAGGTTTATATCATGACAAAGTGTGGGCGTAAGGAGGACTAGGTCAGCATGGGGTCAAAGGGGGCCAACTCAGTGGGATGCCATGTCTAAAAAGACGCATCTACTAAGACCTGGTAGGCATGGTTTGGGGTTGTTGCCTCAAATATGAGGTAAGCACATGTTGATATAGACTAGCCTACAAGGATAAGACTAACATAAAGAAAGACACCATGTTCTAGCATAGCATGAGTCCCACATTCCTTGCTTACCTATGCGACAAAAGCCACCCTATATTTGCATTTGGAGGCTCAAACACAGGCTCATTCCTATAAGTATAGAATCCACAGAGTAAATTTAGACTCGAAAAACACCTGGGTGCATTTCTCAGATACGGCGCACGTGAATCTAGCATATACAATTTGAACTTCCCCTTTTAAGAGTCTGCCAATATAAAAAAAAGCTTGATGATGTTTTGTATTAATAACAAATTTTGTGAAGCTACAAATAGAAATAGTAAGATCAACTTTTAGACATGCCCCCCCCCCCTTTCTGTTACTCTAATTAGTACTTTTTGTTTATTGAAGATTTTTATCTTTGTCAAACAAAGATTTGGAGAAAGCAAATATAGCCAAGCTGTTTTTTTTTATTTCTGTTGTCACATGACTATAATTATTATTATTATTATTATTTATATAGCACCATCAAATTCCGTAGGTAGTGAAAGTTGTTCTCATGAAAAAAAACAGAAAACAGAAAATGCAAATATAGCGTATAAACACGATAGAACACAATTAAACACTTCTACCTTTTATTTAATGTAAAAAGAGTATGCCAATTTATGTAATTAGTAGAAACCTGTATCATAACAAGATCAAAGGTACCAATGCATGACATACTCCAAAATGAAACAAATAAAATGTTATAGAGAAAGAATATAATTTAGACAGAATTAATATTTCTCTGCAGAATTCAAGCAAAAGAACGGCAAACTTTACAAAGTATAACCCAGTGAAATGTATAAATTACCTATTTTTTACATCATCCAAAAATCCACGCATAGAAGCAAATCATCTAAATTATGGTCAAGTCAGCCTACGTGTTGCTTTACTTTTATGTGTTGTTTTTATTTTATTTTGTTAAAAAGGTAAATATGGTACAGTAGCAATTAAAACACAGAGCTTATTATAGCAAATGAACAAGCTGCCATTTCTATAGCCAGCTTTATATAATATAGCCACCTCTAGGCACATAAAAAATGTTAATTACAGAGAATAATGCTTTAAAAATTATTCTGTGTGGGTAAAAGTACTTAACAGCTTCCTACATTGTGAGCAAATTAATCCTTCTTTTGAGTATTGTGCTTTTTACATTACAAGAAAATGGCAAATCAATATTTCATATTAAGGACACTGACAAACATATACTACTTTTAGAGGACAATTATCCTGAGGAGTTAATCAGCTAAGCACCATGCCTGTAGAATCAGTTGTTCTCTTTGAATATACACTCCACAGAGTTATGTTGTGATGTAGGATAAGAGATATGGACTTTTCCTTGCAAACCCCAGTGTGAACTGTAACAATGGCAGAACATTTTCTATTTAAGCACACGGGAGGGCTGCAGCAAGCAAACATTTCTTGGCTCTTTTTGTCTGTGAAATTAAGGCTTTGATACAATATTAATTCATGAGATTCATTTATTGTTTGGCATTTCTATTGTAGCAATCATAGGCTTGGCTAAAAAGTTTTGGACACAGCACAATAAAACAACATGAAATAGATTTGACCTTTGCCTTCTGAACTGTTGGATATTAAAGGATAGTTTAACCGCATTATTGTAATACATTTATCAGGGAGTTAAAGAAAGCACTTAAGAAACTTAAAGAGACATTCCAGGCACCGACAGAATTTTTTCAAGCATTTTATAGCTTTTGGCCTAAAAAATGACATGTCTTTTTTTTGTGTGTAACTTATTGTTTTTGTTAAAGGACCACTATAGGCACCCAGACCACTTCAGTTTAATGAAGTGGTCTGGGTGCCAGGTCCCTTTAGTTTTAACCCTGCAGCTGAAAACATAGCAGTTGGAGAGAAACTCACTGACTGCCACTAGAGTCCGCTTCCGCGATTCTCACTGTGAAAATCACAGTGAGAAGACGCTGACATCCATAGGTAAACATTGAGTAATGCTTTCCTATGGGAGTTTTGAATGCGCGCACGGCTCTTGCGCTGACATTCGGCGCTGACGTCGGCAGCACCGAGGGAGCCCGGCACTGGAGAAAGGTTTTAACCCCTTCATCCCAGCGGGAGAGGGGCCCTGAGGGTAGGGGAGACCTGAGGACTACATAGTGCCAAGAAAACGAGTTTGTTTTCCTGGCACTATAGTGGTCCTTTAATAAGTAAAACATTAAATCATTAAATAAAGGTTTTGGGGTTTTTTGTGTTTTTACAAGTTTTACTGCTCCCTTTCTCCCTTTTTGGGAATTGTTAAAGACAACAAACTAAGCAACAATGTGCAAAGTCAATCAGCAGCTGCTAAGGCCAGGATGGTATTGTCATGTATAAAAGGGCATTCATTCTCAGGATGAAAATAAATTTAGCTTTTTATAAGTCAATGGTAAGACTATACCTTGACTATGCTGTACAATGTTGGGCACATGTTCTAAAGAAGGATATTATTGCACTAGAAATTGTATAGGCGGGCTACAAAATTAATTAAAGAAATTGAACATTTTAGTTATGAAGAAAGTGTGATGGGATTTCGTCATGGTTAAAATTTAGTAGGCCGAAATCTCCACGTGGCATATGTTAATTGGTATCTGGTTACAAACAGTTGGATGAGTCATCAGTGTACTGAGCATGTGCGGAAGTGGATAGTACATTCTTTTGTCTGTAAGTGCCATGCGGTCTGCCCATATAAGGAGATCCAGGATGTCCTATACATTGATTGGTCTAAGGGCATGTGTGGGTGTAGCTATTAATGGGAGGAGTTATTGTTTAATAAAATGCTTCTGTAACGTGCTCTGGGCTCTGACCTGTTTGGAACGTTAGTTCATCTGAGACCCGATCAGTGTGTGAATAAAGACCCTTTTTACTTCCTGAAGACCTGCCTCCATCTCTCTATGTGTGGCTTCTGCTGTGTTTTCCGGTAACAAAAGGTTAACAAATTTAAATCTGTTATGTTTAGAAAACGTTGGCTCAGAGGGAATATGATAGCATTATACAAATATATTTGTTCCAATACAAACTATTACCTGGAAATGTATTCATAAACAGGAAAATACATAGGACATGAGGTCACACATTTAAAATGGAAGAAAGGAGATTAATGCTTAGTCAAAGGAATTTGTTTTTACAGTAAGAATAATAAGGATACGGACTGCACTGCCTGAAGAGGTGGTTTTATCAGAGTCTATACAGATGTTTGAAAGCAACTGGAATACTTGCAAACATATAATATTCAGGGACATCATTTTTTAATTTTTGTTGCCTTCTTTTTAACCAACAGCAAAAACAGATGCTGAACTTGATGGACACATGTCTCTTTTCAGCCTCTGTAACTATGTAGCAATTAATAATTTATAAGGAATTATAAATAAGAGTTATTTATAGTAAGGGAATTAGCATGCTCTTTTAATGGGCCATTCTCTTTTATAATTCATGTAGAGATCAGACAATTCTCTGTGAAACTGCCAAACTAGAATATTCTCATTTTAAAAGTAAATTAGCAAAGTATGCATAATAAACAACTGCTCCCATCTGTCGAAACATTTTTGTCCGGGATCTTAAATATATTTAATAAGGCACGTTACTTGTACACTTACTATTACAAATTTAAAGGGATACTCCACTGCCAATTTTTTTTTTAAATCCCTTTTTAGTAGATATACCCTATATGAAAACATTCATGTTTTTAATTTAGCTTTGTTTTTACATTTGGGGGTATATCTAAAAATAACTTGCAAAAGCTGACGATCTCTTGTCCCTTGTCCCTTCGAACTTTCTGTGGCTGTACAATTAGGGATTATTCTAGCTTCAGTAACCAAATAATCTAAATTTTATTAAAGACAGGAGGCTTCATATTTGCTTTACTTTCTTTACTGAATCCTCCCAGCAGCAAAGAAACAGTTAAACAATTGAAAACAAATCAACCAATCAGAAGACATCTGCACAGTAATATTTGGCTATGAGACTCCTCCCAACTCCTCTTTCTTGATGCAGCCAAAACTTGAAGTCAACCGTGTAAACCAGAAAATAGTCTGCAAAACACAAAGCGTAATCAACCAAGTAAACAAGACATAAAGAGTCCAATGAAGAGAGAAATCAAGGATGCCGTGAAGGACAAGAAGAAACTTCACACTAGAACGTAAAGAACATTTGTGAAAGTATGGTGTGATTGGTAGCCTGGCAGTCATAGAGAAACAAACATTAATGTGACAAGTCATGTGTCAATAATTATGCAGTACAATATACATATATATTATGAAAACTAGAGTAATCTAAGCACATTACAATAAAACCATGATCTAATAATAAACGAGGTAAAAGGCAAGACCTTATCTGAATATCCCCAAGTAGATGAAATAAAAGGGTGGGACATTGTAAGATTAAAAGGGACATTCCAGGCACCCAGACCACTTCTGCCCATTGGAGTGGTCTGGGTGCCAACTCCCACCACCCTTAACCCTGCAAGTGTAATTGTTGCAGATTTTATAAACTGCAATAATTACCTTGCAGGGTTAAGTCCTTCTCTAGTGGCTGTCTATCAAATAGCCACTAGAGGGACTTCCATGTTCTTAGAACAAGAAAAGTGTTTAAAGTGACGCTGGACATCCCCGCGCTATGCATGAGGACCTCCAGTGTCGCTGGAATCCCCATAGGAAAGCATTGAATAATGCGCATTAGGTCTCCCCCGTGGCTGACTTCGGCGGGGGAGGAGCATGGGCGGAGCCTGACCCAGCGCCGAGGAATTGGTGATGGATTCAGGTAAGTCACTGAAGGGATTTTAACCCCTTCAGCAACATGGGGTGAGAGGGAGAGGGGAACTGCAGGGTCGGACATGTTTTCCTGGCACTTAAGAGTCCCTTTAAAAAAGCCAGTGGGCGGGAAAATATTCAGCTCCTGTCTTTAATAACATTTTGATTATTTGGTCACTGAAGCTAGAATAATCCCTCATTTTAAGGCAAGACCAGAGGCTTCATATTTGCTGTTTTAACACCTAGATAGTAAATGGGAAAAGCGTGAGATGCAGGAAGGAAATAGAAGGTACGGAAAGTGGATTCTCGTGACCAATCAGTGGAAGATAAAAAGACCCCTGGTGACCAAGGCGAAGGACGGAGCCATGCCACGCACAGAATGGGCACCAAAAGAAGCTCCAATGCCTGCAAGACAAATAAGCCATCTAATCCAACAAGCAATTGTGGGACAGGACACACGGTTATAAGGACAAATTTAAGATACAAACAGAGGTCCCGATGGAGCCTATAAGCAACGAGCAACACAAAGAGGAGGTCTATCCAGAAAGTAAGGATAAAAAAAACAGAGGTGGAAAGAACCTTTGTGCAACGAACAATGGAAAAACTTACACCCTCAGGGGTGAACGCAAAAGAGTGGAAGCCAAAAGGACAAGATGTCAGAAACTAGACGAAATGAAACCAAAGAATGCAATAATGCTAGTTTGGCTGAGAGTTGGTGCAAGGAAAGTTCTGAATTAGAAGGCCATTCTTTCAGGAATCATAAAACCTGAGCAGCATCCCAGAATTCAATGTATCGAGGAGCCGGGTGTCTAGAAAGACGAATACCCAGTAACAATCTGCAAACAGAAGGATGTTTCCCAACCAGAAACGCATCAATCGGGATATGAGCTGCCAAAATAGCAGAACAAAAATGTTTATGGTATGGTAAGACTTTCCTTTGCCAAAAAGAGAAGATAGAAAGTTCATAATATTCATCAAAGTAGTTGAAAAGTGATCTCTTTCCAAATACCAGCTAACCCAGAAAACATCATGCTGAAAGGTATGCTTTCAGGTATGAGTTCTGGAGGCCCATGAATACCAGAGGAGCCCTAAAACAGAGTCTGAAAGTCCTGAGACATACCAGGATACCCTGAAACAGTCCAAGTCATGAGTCAAAGACTACCTTGGATTGCAAGAGAATGGAAGTGCCTTGAAGAATCTTTGAGGAGATTGTGAGATACCGGGAGAAGCAGAGGGTAATCTGCAGACATTTCTAGGAGATTGGGATACCACGGCTGGGCCCTCCAGAGAGGAGTTATTAATAGGATCTTGACTCCAAGAACCCTGAGATGATGAAGAGTTCGAAAGATCATCAAAAAGGGTGGAAAGGCATAAGCCCCTGTCGACGGCCATGGTTGTAGGAATGCACTGACGACTTGAGACATCGGATCTGGTAACCAACTATAAAGGTGTAGGTCTGATGATTCAGTCTGGAGGCAAACCGGTCCAGAGTGAGAGGCCCGCGAAGTAGACATAGATGATGGAAAATGCCTGGATCCAGGTGCCAATCGCTGGCTTCTCATCAGTGACTGTCCTGGAAGGTATTCTTCTCAAAGAGAGAGGTTCCTGTCCAGACAGAACTGATCAAGTTCTATTGTAAGGTCTTTAAGGAGTTTTGATCAAGAACCCCTAGACAATTGACTTAACAGACAGTGGAAACGTTATTCATCCTGAGAAGCAAAGAACAGCTGTAGGCATCCTTGGCAAAGCTGCAAATCGCAAAGGAGACAGCCATCAGTCCGAGGCAATTGATATGAAACGTTCGTTCCGACTGTGTCTGCCCGTGGAGAGGCTGGAGCAGGTAGCCCCCCAAACTAGAAGGCTGGCGTCTGACTCCAGGATAAAATTAGGTTGGCGACGGAATATAGCTTTCCTGTTCTAAGGTTCCATGTTTAGGAGCCAACAGTCTAACTTTAGACGGACCTCGTCGGTAATGAAAATTGTTTGATCATATGACCTGGATCTGTGAAAATAATATGTCTTGAGACGTTGCATTGACTTGTAGTGTGGCTTGGGAAAATTGCCTGAAAGGAGGCTGAAAGTAGTCCTATGATTTGAGATAAATCGCAAAGATAAAGCTGTTGAGAGGACAGCAGTTTCCAAAATTCCTTTTTGATGGATTTTATCTTTCAAGACAGGAGTTAATGAATCGAAAGGACCAAGTCGATCTGAAAACCAAGGAAAAAATTAGTCTGAGATGGGATCAAAGAAGATTTTTCTAAATTGATTACAAATCTGAGGTTCTGTATATTTGTGAAAGGTGAACAGATCTTGAGCTATGATTAGGATGTTGTCTAGATAGACATAGATCTGATACCTTGGGAACCGAGAAGAGTCATAACTGGTTTCATCAACTTGGTGAAACACCAAAGGGTGGAAGAGAGACCAAAAAAGAGGCAAGGGAATTGCAAGAGATCTTGTTGCCAGAGGAATTGTAGAAAGAGGCGATGGGAAGATGCCATGGGAACTGTAAGGTAAGCATCTCTTAAATCAAAGTGAGAGAACCAATCTCCCTTACAGAGGAGGTCTTGAAGCATGTGTATGCCTTCCATTTTGAAACGACAATATACTATGAACTGATTTAAGTTTCTTAAATTGATGATGGGGCGAATTTCATTAGATTTCTTCCGGACCAGAAAAAAAGTTGCTAAGAAAACTAGTTTTGGGAATGGAGAATGTACGATCGTACCCTTGTCTCTGAGATTGCAGAGATCTGAGTGTAAAATGGCTGTGTCCGATTGGGACATCTTTAGAGGATGAGGAGGAAACTCTTGTTGTGGGTCTGAGATGAAATCTATGTAAAACCCTGAAACAGTTTGAAAGATCTAAGGATCCTAAGTG
The DNA here is from genome assembly GCF_036172605.1 of Pelobates fuscus. NCBI lineage: Eukaryota > Metazoa > Chordata > Amphibia > Anura > Pelobatidae > Pelobates > Pelobates fuscus. Next base: position 132,146,630 of record NC_086320.1, on the reverse strand, counting down.
ATTAGAGACCACCATGGGAAAAAATGGGTTAGACGGCATCCAATAGGTATTGGAAAATAAGGTAGGTTGATTACCTGCAGCAGTGCGACCCCTGAGAGAAGCAGACCCACGTCCACTGATCAATCCTCTGTTTGTGAAGAGTTGTCTGTAATAAGGGCGGGTATAACCAGAGTTCCAAGGTTCAGTGGCACGAGGTCTATAGCCTGTAAAGGCAGTCCTGCTGGTAACTCGACCTCTATGGCGACCGGCCCAGCCAGAAAAATTATGAGAGCGGGCATGTTTGAGCTTTATTAGAGAGATGAAAACAGAAACATGTCTGTTAAGGTCTCTCATGAATGGATCACCAAACAATAGGCCATTAGCCTCTGCAGCTCTTTAGAACTCAAATCTGGCAATTTTGCATCAATCTTGTATTAGACGACTTTGCGTCGGTCAGTTGAAATGGCTACATTAGCATTGCCAAGTAAACATAAGGCCCTCTGTGCCCAGTCTCATACCAAATTTGGATCCAAGGTACCAACTGTTAGAGCTTCATCAGCAAGAATTAAGATTTGTATAATGGGGCCAGCGATGTCAAGCAACTTTTCCTGATCTGCTTTTAGACCCTGTTCAAGGCCTTTGCAGGGGTCTTTAGCCAACTTGCTTAGAAAGGTGATCAGGAGAGGATCAAATCCAGGTGTGAGTGCCATCTTGTCAGGTATTGTTGGACATGGGCATTCTGCTATCATCTTATTCAGAATCTCCTTTTCAAGAGGCTTGCAGAGCCACATTCTGCAGAATTGGGCTATATGGTCTGATAGGACCAACTCAGCGGAGCGAGGATGTTTAATGATCCTGGGATCGACTAAGGGTTGGCCACTAGAATCTAGCAAGGTAGACTGATCCTGGGTATTTGAGGGATTAATTGTGTTAGAGGCTGATCAACAAAAGACTCCTTGACATAAAGAGCATTAGCGTGTAGTGCATCAGTGGGGTATTCGTCATCAGAATACCCGCGCAGTACTCATCCATGACTTGTAGGTCATAGTGGAATGTGGATCAATTATCTGTTGGCTTGAGGAGGTGTGTCACAACCTTGCATTTTTAGCCGGTGCCTTGCCTTTACTGGCTTTCAGGGACGCTTGCTCAGAAGCCCCTTCATGGTCAGATCCATTATGCGAATGAGAAACTTTGGGTCATAGGTGGTTGGGGAACAGGATTGGGCTGTTCATGGAATGCTGCTATGGTGCAATTCGGACATTCGGATGCTTACAAATGCTTACAAATGTCCGAATTGCTCAAGTGCCGAACCGAATTGCCGAAGTTTCGAAGTGGGTTAGAGTAGAGTCAGGGTTTAGGGTTAGGGTTTAAGGTTAGGGGTTAGGGTTAGGAAAGTCCCAAATTCAGGAAATGCCAAACCGAACCGAATGCCATTGGTCCGAATTGCCAAAGCAGACAAAAACATTTTCTTACTCGAATTTCCGAATCAAACCAAATGTTTTACCCATGTACATCCCTAGCATTCACTCAAGTTATTATTATTATTTTTTTCTGTTCATGCAGCCCTAGCCACACCTCCCCTGGCTATGATTGACAGAGCCTGCATGAAAAAAAACTGGTTTCACTTTCAAACAGATGTAATTTACCTTAAATAATTGTATCTCAATCTCTAAATTTAACTTTAATCACACACAGGAGGCTCTTGCAGGGTCTTGCAAGCTATTAACATAGCAGGGGATAAGAAAATCTTAATTAAACAGAACTTGCAATAAAGAAAGCCTAAATAGGGCTCTCTTTACAGGAAGTGTTTATGGAAGGCTGTGCAAGTCACATGTAGGGAGGTGTGACTAGGGTACATAAACAAAGGGATTTAACTCCTAAATGGCAGAGGATTGAGCAGTGAGGCTGCTTCATTAAGCTAAAGTCAATTGCTACGATGATGTGCTGATTGATGCAGAATGGCACAAATGTGTATGTTCGAACTCCCCAATGCTTCCCTAGTGGAAGCATTGGATTACCAGAGTTTATTATTAATGATGATGTGAGCCAAGGAGGAGCAGCAGCTACAGCATCAGTGGCATGCTGGAGGACTGAAGGTAAGTAAATCTTTTTATTCTATAACTTTTTGGGGAGCTGGCCTTATTCTCCATATTCTCCATATATAGCCTAATACTCTAGTGTTCCTTTAAAGGAACAATACAGGTATCCATACCACTTCTTCTCAATAAAATGGTCTGCATGCAGTGCCCCTGGCTTCCTAACCCTGCAATGTAAAACACACAGTTCTTTAGCGCCTGCAATGTTTAAATCGCAGGGTCAAGTCCTCCTCTAGTGAGTATCAGTATGACAGTCATTAGAGGAGCTACAGATGCACTGACTGAGTAAAACCTAGTCATGGAATGTGGAAGCTTGATAGGAATGTATTGATTCAATGCTTTCCTATGAGTCAGTTTTAATGTGCATACAACACTCGCTGCACACGTATATCAGGTCCCTAATGCTTCCCTACTAGGAGCATTGGATTGGACTTGCCAGGCCTTCTCCATGATGTCACAAGTGGCCAAGTGGTGAATAGCACCAGTGGAGCCTTGGCTATGGAAAAAGTAAAATGTAATCTTTATTTTGTAAAGTTGTTATGGTAAATGGGGGTGAGACTTGAAAAAGGGTAGGTACAGGAACACTATAGCAGTAAGACTGCAGATTTGAATTCCTAACGCTATAGTGTTCCTTTAGATTTCTTTATTTTTTTCCTTGGGTGGATTGGTGGAAGGTAGGCCTTTGAACAGGAAAAAAGAGAGGGAAACGTGAAATGTGTATTTTGACATGGTATAACTTGCACTTAGTTATGCTAATACAAATAAACTTACAGATTTTATGTTTGACTGTTTTCATAACAATATCTTGTTATCACATTTTAATTTCACAATAACCAAATATAATTTTACTAGCCAGAGAAACGAAAATATACTCCTTGGGGGGTGTGTCATGCCGCCCGGTGGGTATGCTCCAGCCAGAGAGCGGTATGGGTCCTGCCGGGCGCGCATTGTTGCGGCAGCATTCCCACACGTCCTGCAGATGTCTGGTCGCATTCCCACGTGGTAACGGGAATGCCGCCCATCACTCACCTGAACTCCTAGTGATAGCTCCTCCCGCTCACACAGCGGCCGGGTCTGCAATTATTACAGATGCCGGCCGCTGCAGCTTTGATGATTTTAAGGGTTTGCAATTGAACCCTTAAAGTGCCACTTCATTTTAAATGTGTGGGTGTGTCACACACACACAATCACATGCTTCCCTGCAGCCAACCAGGGAGCACCTTAGACTATATAAACCTGTTTTTTTCATTTGTCTGTACCCTGTCATGGTTTCCATTGTGGTTATCCGACAGCGCGTCTCTGGTATTGATTCTAGTGTTTTTGACCTTGTCTTTCCTTCTGACTATCCGATCTCTGTATTCCTCGATCTTTGGCTTGGCTCCTGACTATTCTGAATTCTACATTTCTTGACCCTTGTTTCTGTGATTTCTGAGTTCTTGTCATTATCCTGTCTGTTTTTTTTTTTTTCTTTTTTACGTTAAATCCAGCCACTCTAAGGCCTGGTAATACGTCTTGGGATTTTCCTTTATATTTACTTAAGTTCTGCGTGTTGGGCATCAGCTATTCCTGACAGGGTGTGGCTGACCACCGAGCAATATGGATGTTTAAACTTTTGCTCGGCCATTTGGGCTCTGACATTATCTGACTAATTGGTTGCAGAACCTCGCAATTCCGGGCAGACATGCAAGATGGCTCTGATGACTCGGATGCCAGCACTTAAATGTCAGCGATGAAAGAAATCCACACCACGGAGGGATTGACAAAAGACTTCCTTGTCAGATCCCTAGAAGCTCACTCTGACAAAATTGGTCGCAACATGGCAAAATACAATAGAACACCTGCACAAAGAGATTGTGGACCTGGGCACAAGAACATTCCATATAAAACAGAAGGTCAATAAAATGGTGTCTGCACATAATGATATGGCGGATCATGTAAACGCCCTAAAATACAAGGTTGACCTTCTGGAAACAAGAATGGCAGATGCCGAATATAGGGCACGGAGGAAAAACCTATGCCTAAGGGAGGTCCCAGACTTGGTGCTACCGTCCAACCTCTAAGTGTTTGTGCGAGGCCCTCTACACGCGTATGCCACTAGGATTTTTGCAAACATGCTTTTAATAGACAGAGTCCGTCATGTCCGTCATGCGTTCTATCTCAAGCATAGGGCCCAACAAGAATATCTCACCATACTTTGTACCCTAAGGGACACGACTAATGCTCACTATATACAGCCCTCACACCAACCTAGAAACATAGAAACATAGAAACATAGAATGTGACGGCAGATAAGAACCATTCGGCCCATCTAGTCTGCCCAGTTTTCTAAATACTTTCATTAGTCCCTGGCCTTATCTTATAGCTAGGATAGCCTTATGCCTATCCCACGCATGCTTAAACTCCTTTACTGTGTTAACCTCTACCACTTCAGCTGGAAGGCTATTCCATGCATCCACTACCCTCTCAGTAAAGTAATACTTCCTGATATTATTTTTAAACCTTTGTCCCTCTAATTTAAGACTATGTCCTCTTGTTGTGGTAGTTTTTCTTCTTTTAAATATAGTCTCCTCCTTTACTGTGTTGATTCCCTTTATGTATTTAAATGTTTCTATCATATCCCCCCTGTCTCGTCTTTCCTCCATGCTATACATGTTAAGATCCTTTAACCTTTCCTGGTAAGTTTTATCCTGCAATCCATGAACCAGTTTAGTAGCCCTTCTTTGAACTCTCTCTAAGGTATCAATATCCTTCTGAAGATAGGGTCTCCAGTACTGTGTACAGTACTCCAAGTGAGGTCTCACCAGTGTTCTGTACAATGGCATGAGCACTTCCCTCTTTCTACTGCTAATACCTCTCCCTATACAACCAAGCATTCTGCTAGCATTTCCTGCTGCTCTATTACATTGTCTGCCTACCTTTAAGTCATCAGAAATAATCACCCCTAAATCCCTTTCCTCAGATGTTGAGGTTAGGACTCTATCAAATATTGTGTACTCAGCCCTTGGGTTTTTACGTCCAAGATGCATTATCTTGCACTTATGCACATTAAATGTCAGTTGCCACAACTCTGACCATTTTTCTAGTCTACCTAAATCATTTTCCATTTGGCTTATCCCTCCTGGAACATCAACCCTGTTACATATCTTAGTATCATCCGCAAAAAGACACACCTTACCATCAAGACCTTCTGCAATATCACTAATAAAAATATTAAAGAGAATGGGTCCAAGTACAGATCCCTGAGGTACCCCACTGGTGACAAGCCCAAGCTTCGAATATACTCCATTGACTACAACCCTCTGTTGCCTGTCACTCAGCCACTGCCTTACCCATTCAACAATATTGGAATCCAAACTCAAAGATTGTAGTTTGTTGATAAGCCTTCTATGTGCAACAGTGTCAAAAGCCTTACTGAAATCGAGGTAAGCAATGTCTACTGCACCACCCTGATCTATAATTTTAGTTACCCAATCAAAAAAATCAATAAGATTAGTTTGGCATGATCTCCCTGAAGTAAACCCATGTTGTCTCTGATCTTGAAATCCATGTGTTTTTAGATGTTCAACAATCCTATCCTTTAACATGGTTTCCATCACTTTCCCCACTACTGAAGTTAGGCTTACTGGCCTATAGTTGCCCGACTCCTCCCTATTACCTTTCTTGTGAATGGGCACAACATTCGCTAACTTCCAATCTTCTGGGACTACTCCTGTTATCAATGATTGGTTAAATAAATCTGTTAATGGTTTTGCTAGTACACCACTAAGCTCTTTTAATAGCTTTGGGTGTATTCCATCAGGTCCCATTGACTTATTTGTCTTTACTTTTGACAGTTGAAATAGAACCTCTTCCTCTGTAAACTCACGTGTAATAAATGACTCATTTATCCTTTTTCTTAACTGAGGTCCCTTTCCTTCATTTTCATCTGTAAATACAGAACAAAAATATTCATTGAGGCAGTCAGCTAGACCTTTATCCTCTTCTACATACCTTCCTTCTTTTGTTTTTAATCTAACTAATCCTTGTTTTACTTTTCTTTTCTCATTTATGTATCTAAAAAAGGTTTTGTCCCCCTTTTTTACTGACTGTGCTATTTTCTCTTCTGTGTGTGATTTGGAAGCTCTTATAACTTGCTTAGCCTCTTTCTGCCTAATCTTATAGGTAATTCTATCTTCCTCACTCTGGGTTTTTTTATAATTACTAAATGCTAACTTTTTGTTTTTTACTATTTTGGCTACATCTGTGGAGTACCACAGTGGTTTCTTGAATTTTTTGCTTTTACTGACAAGCCTAATGCAATTTTCTGTTGCCTTCAGTAGTGCAACTTTTAAATAATCCCATTTCTTTTGGACTCCATTTAAATTGCTCCAGTCTGATAATGACTCCTTTACACATATTCTAATTTTGGAAAAGTCTGTTTTTCTAAAGTCTAAAACTTTTGTTTTTGTGTGGTGTGACTCAGTCACTGTTCTTATATTAAACCACACTGACTGATGATCACTGGATCCTAAACTTTCACCTACAGTAATATCTGATACCAAATCTCCATTTGTTAACACTAAATCTAGTATGGCCTCTTTACGAGTTGGCTCCTCAACGACTTGTTTTAGAGACAATCCCAGTAGGGAGTTTAGAATATGTGTGCTCCTGGCACAAGTAGCTATTTTTGTTTTCCAATTTATATCAGGAAGATTAAAGTCACCCATGATGATAACTTCCCCCTTCATTGTCATTTTAGCTATTTCTTCAACTAGTAGATTATCTAACTCTTCAATTTGTCCTGGGGGCCTATAAATCACACCTACACGAGTTACTGTGTGATTACCAAATTCTAACGTAACCCAAACTGACTCTATGTTCGCCTCACTAACCTTTATTAGGCTAGATTTTATGCTATTCTTTACATACAGGGCCACCCCTCCCCCTTTCTTGCCTTCCCTGTCTTTTCTATATAAAGAGTACCCTGGTATTGCTATGTCCCAGTCATTTTTCTCATTATACCATGTCTCAGTAACAGCGACTAAATCTACACTATCAGTTGCCATTATTGCCACAAGTTCATGGATCTTATTCCCTAAACTGCGAGCATTTGTAGACATGACTCTAAGCTTATCATTTTTTAACACACTTGCTACAGGCACCTTCTGTCCTTGTTTTGGGGGACAATTGGATTGATGTTTTATCACCCTTTTGCCCCCCCCTCCTAGTTTAAATACATCCTAGCAAAACCTCTGAACTGCTCACTGAGAACATTTGTTCCCTTTTGAGAAAGATGCAAACCATCTTTTTTGTACAGTTTATTTCCATTCCAAACAGAGCTACCATGAGCAATAAAGCCAATAAAGTCCCTAATACGCATCCGCCTGTCATTCTGAGTGTTATGCACAGGCAGAACTTCAGAGAATGACAATGTGGAAGCAACCTGCCGTATATCATTGGCAAAAACACTAAAAACTTCCTTAACCTCTGAACCTCATTGCAAGCCAAGTCATGTGTCCCTAAATGGACAAGTACATCCAATTCCCCTTCCTGCTTTGCTTGCTTAACAATATTACCGATACGTCTCCTGTCTCTGTGAGCAGTAGCTCCGGGAAGACACCTCACAAGACCACCATTGTCCATCTCCACACCTCTTATGATGGAATCCCCCACCAACAACTGCTTTCTATTAGGCCTCACCAAGCCTCTCTGCACAACACCACTAGCCTCAGTGCCTCTCTGCACAACACCACTAGCCTCAGTGCCTCTCTGCACAACACCACTAGCCTCAATGCCTCTCTTCACAACACCACTAGCCTCAATGCCTCTCTTCACAACACCACTAGCCTCAGTGCCTCTCTTCACAACACCACTAGCCTCAGTGCCTCTCTTCACAACACCACTAGCCTCAGTGCCTCTCTGCACAACACCACTAGCCTCAGTGCCTCTCTGCACAACACCACTAGCCTCAGTGCCTCTCTGCACAACACCACTAGCCTCAGTGCCTCTCTGCACAGCACCACTAGCCTCAGTGCCTCTCTGCACAACACCACTAGCCTCAGTGCCTCTCTGCACAACACCACTAGCCTCAGTGCCTCTCTGCACAACACCACTAGCCTCAGTGCCTCTCTGCACAACACCACTAGCCTCAGTGCCTCTCTGCACAACACCACTAGCCTCAGTGCCTCTCTGCACAACACCACTAGCCTCAGTGCCTCTCTGCACAACACCACTAGCCTCAGTGCCTCTCTGCACAACACCACTAGCCTCAGTGCCTCTCTGCACAACACCACTAGCCTCAGTGCCTCTCTGCACAACACCACTAGCCTCAGTGCCTCTCTGCACAACACCACTAGCCTCAGTGCCTCTCTGCACAACACCACTAGCCTCAGTGCCTCTCTGCACAACACCACTAGCCTCAGTGCCTCTCTGCACAACACCACTAGCCTCAGTGCCTCTCTGCACAACACCACTAGCCTCAGTGCCTCTCTCCACGACACCACTACACTCTGAAAGTGCAGAAAATGAATTATGTAGAGCAACAGACTGTGCAATATGCCTTTTATCCACAACTCTAAGTCTACCAGATCCTACAGTAATCCATCTGCCATTCCTAGTATGTCTCTGCGGCAGTGGCTTTGCAGCAGTTCCAGCCTGAGTTTGTTTACCAGATAATTTACAAATCTCAGACTTCAAAAATACAATCTCCTGCCGCAAAATAGAGAACTGTCTACAGATTAGACAACAACCAAACCTCCAAAAAGTGGAACGTGAAACAAATGCAAAGCAACTATTACACTGAACTAAGTCTGCCATTCCAATGAGGTGAATAATTTAAATCAAACAAACCTTAACTTTTTATTTATCCTCCTGAATACCTCAGATTACCTCCAGGTTATCTCCAGAATATCTCCAACCACACACACACTTAGAAGCAACACTCTCCAGAATATCTCCAACCACACACACACTTAGAAGCAACACTCTCCAGAATATCTCCAACCACACACACACTTAGAAGCAACACTTAGATGAAGCAACCAAGCTCTATTAGCCAAGCTAATGACAACTACCCTTATATACTCCTAAAATCACCTCCCATTAGGAATGTTTAACACCTGGGTAGGCCTCTGCTTATTAGCAAACAATAGCTAATTTAAATAGCAATCAATAGCAAGTAGCTACCTAATCCAATCAAATGCCTTATAATTACCAACAGGAAATCAAACCTTGTGCAGTCAGTAACCTTTTCCTACAGATGAATCTTACCTGTAACAGTAAAAAAGAACTCTTAGCACAGCTCTTAGACAGTTGAAGCTTCTGTAAAACTCTCCAGAATATCTCCAACCACACACACACTTAGAAGCAACACTTAGATGAAGCAACCAAGCTCTATTGGTAGTGCACTGTGGGCGAGGGTGTTTGTGTGTGTGTGTTTGTGAGGGTGCTGTTTGTGTGCAGTGTGTGTGAGGGTCCTGTATGTTTGGAGGGATTGTGGAGATTAGTAAATATACCCCCTCCCTTCTTACCTTATGTAGGGAGGGGGGATCCTTGCTGCCTTGTGCCATCCCTGGTGATCCAGTGGAGAGTGAACTCTAGCATGCGGGGCTAGAGTTCAGTGGTAGTGTGCTGGTGCAGCGCTAGAAGTTTATATAATTTTAACAGTTGTGGATATTACTGGTAACACTTGTGAATCAACTTAAAATGTGGGTATATACATGGACAGTACCTTTTGGTATACAAAGAATGTCCTAAGTAGATATTCAATACCTTAAAAACAAAATATACAAAACATAGTGTAAACTGTGACAAAAAAGTGAATTTCAATTAAGAGTGAAAAGTTCCCACTCACACTTTGGAGAGCTAATAGTACATAGCTCAATTTGATAGCTTGTGGGGTCCGTGAAGGCGACCCTATCCCTTCTTTTTGGCTGGATATTCTTTAAATTCTGAAATATTGAAACATATATATGGTGCAGTACCGTATGGTTCCAAATATGTATAAAAAACAATGCCAGCAGTGTTATAAAAATATAAGTATATTTATTAGCATAAAACTATATATAGGGGGCGGGGCCTGACAGCCAAGATGGCTGGTCGCACACTTCAGGAGCTCCTGCAGTAAAGAATGCAAACATGCTACCACAGATCAATCCCTTAACGCTAGCAATTCATGGTGACCAGAGATCTACTCAAGACACCACGCGTAACAGAATGATACCGATCCGGCACCGAAGCGGGGCGAAACGACTCACTCTGACCATGCGGCCTATAATGGAGCGGAGCCTGAGGCCTGGGGGAGACGGCCGATCCCCTGGCACGGGAGCCGCTCACAAGCGTGCACTCGTCACGACCCTGCTGCCCCCCCCTCTGGACCGGCGGGGGATATCCCGGTCCTCGCTGGGGACGATCACCCCCAAGCCACCGTCTGACCAAACAACAACACCCAAAACAACATGGGCATGCACAGGCCCACACAGGATGGCGGCACTAACACAGCCTACCACAAAACGTACCCTAATCAAGCCTCCCATGCACACACAAGACTTCTACGACCAGATCTGCGCCAGCCTGTGGATGAGGCTTCAGGCCCAGCAACGGTCCTACAAGATGGCGATCGCAGAGGTGGCGGCGTGGATCCGCCCGGCACTACGGCGCCAATTAGGCGGGAACCCCCCTCAGATCTCCAGAGCGGCCCCCCGGCGGAGCAGGAGACCAACTCAGAGTGAAATTAAACCAGGTACCCTGGGCACCAGCACTAGAGCCCACACACCCCAGAGGGGACCTCACCAACGTGTGAGACCCGCCAGTATATCGGCGGCCCTAACGGCCATTAGCCAGCAGGGCGCAACCCCAAGCTTGAGCACTCACGTTTCCGGTCAAGCTGCGGATCGACAGACAAGGAAGTTGAATGCCAGAAAGAGAAACGGGAGGAAAGCCCCACAGCGACCCACATGGAGGAGAACATCGTCCCAAAAGATCACAGAGCAGAGCCTACCTTACTACACCTCGCCAGGACCCTTTGAACAGCTGCAACGACCATCACGAGGGGCACACACTCAGGCACGAAGAGGCATCGGCTGACGTGACGGGGACTTGGACTTAATGTGAGGCATAGTAGCCACTGGCACTCAGCCCTATATGCCCTCAAACGAACTCCCATGATACTTAACCACTGCTACAGTGACTAAAATGCTCCATAGGGGTATACTAGCTAAGACTGCACATAGTTGAAAATGTTGCACTCACACTCTGTCTAGCATGCACTATAGCATAGGCATACTTCAGAGGGCATACCTGCCTATTTAACAGATACCCTCTATACAGCAGTAGCTGTACCCCAGCATGCACAATGATATAGGCATATTTCTGAGGGCATACCTGCCTGTTTAAAAGACACCCTCTCTACTGCAGTAGATGTACCCAGCAATGATGGGCATAATAGCTAAACCACTAGTCAATACCCTGTTAGCCCCCCTTGCGCCCACACCGATCACAGGATCCAGTGGCTGCTCTGCCGAAATATTGATCACAGTTAAGTGTGTTGCTTTAATTTATTTTGTACCTCCATAATCGACTAAGTAAAGGTCAAAGCATACAGTTAGTCTTAGACTGCCCTAAGGTTTTTCTTGTTAAGCGACAATATATGCATTGGCGTAGATTACGTAATCTGTTTTTTTTTTTTTTTTTTATACTGTTTGTTGTGAGGAACCTAAAGCAACGCAAGTTTAAGTTTAAGCCAGTTTAACTCTCAACTTACTCCCAAACTAACAACTAGTCCTATTTAATGAGACAACCTAAGCATGTTCAAAAATTTGCGATAAAGCTGCTGATATATCTTTGTAGTTAACAACGCGTACACCACACCTTAAACATAAAAGCGTCCATCTACAGCTATAACTACGCAACTCTATATACCTCTAAGCCTTAACGCAACTGGACCCGTTACATGCACGTTTAGCCTAGCAAGCTGAAAAATATAAAAAACTGATGTCAAACTGCATGTTATCCTCATGTTATGTTATATAAAAAAAATGTGCTGTCTAGACTGCCACACTTTGAAATGTTATGAAAAACGCATGCGGATGCTGTTGTGGCACTGCACGCTTGTTGTCAATCTTTGCACAAGAAAAATAAAGAATTAATAAAAAAAAACTATATATAACAATATAAAAAACTATGTATAGCAATATAAAAACACTGGATAGGCATATGAAAAGTCCAAATATATAAAGACCGGTGTATTCCAAGCTCCAGGACGCGTTTCGCTGTAACAGCTTCTTCAACTGGATAAAAAAGTCTTTATTTCTTCTTAGGGACCAGTTCCTGCTTTTATACCTCTTTAAAAGTCCAATCCTAGATTATGAGTCCGTAATTCCGCGGGCTTTCTCCATGGAAACGTGACGCCCTGCGATTCACGTCTCGTTTTCGTTTGTTTCCTGGTTTTTCGCATCACTTCCGGTCACGTGTCGCTCGGCCGATACGTCATGCGTTCCACCTTGCGGTTCACTCGGCCGATACCCGGAAGTGTGCGAAATCATTTTATAACAGTGGGAGGTAGACATGGGAGATTAATTAAGCATTTTAAATACATAGCAGTACAAGTAGTATCTTTTCGTTCCTCTCAATGAGAGGAATCTATGGGTATCTAGTAATTTATTTTATCATAAGGGGAGAAAAACCGATATATAATTTCTATTTCAAAAAATGTATATATATTCAGGAGATCTTATATGTATTAAGGGAACATGAATTGTAAACATATAAATATGTAAATAAATGTCAAACAAGTCATAAAGTGCTTATGTGATGTTGTAGGGGATCCTAACTTAAGGCAGTAAGCAAAAGCATTTGTTAATACATCTGTTAGATAAAATATATAATATAAAGGGACTATAAAAGGCATATAAAAACCCCAATATAAAATGCAACATATAAACAGTGCCTCAATGAGAAATAAAACATATATTTATTTTAAAAAATGGCACATCTCAAAGTCCGTATTAAGACCATATGGGATGAGCGTATTTAATTTAAAAATCCATTCCATCTCGTTCTTACTCATTTTTGTATCAAAGTTTCCCCCTCTCCAATCTCTTTCTAGTTTTTTGATCGCAAAAAATTGGGTACCAACCATTTCACAATTGTGGTGAATTTTGTAATGGGCCGAGACACTATGGTTCTCAAACCCTTTAGTTATATTTCTTCCATGCTCTTCTATTCTTGTATGTAATGCCCTTGTGGTCTTACCTATATATTGCAAACCACAAGGGCATACCACACAGTAAATAAGGTTATTAGAATGGCAAGTGAGTAGTTCTTTAATTTTATATTTGGTTCCGTCTTTGCTAAAAAAATGGTTTATATGTCTCTTTCTGCTGGTAGTTCTTTTACATGCTAGACAATTTCCACATCCAAAAAAGCCTTTTTCTAAATTTAAAAATGTATCATTAGATTTTCTTTCTTTTAAAAAGCTGGATGTAAGTGCCGTGCGTAAATTGTTCACTCCTCTATGTATAAATCTGGGTCTTTCAGGAAGGAAGGTTTTTGCTGCAGGGTCTTGTAGGAGGATGGGCCAGAATTTGGAAACAATATTTCTGACTTTACGATTTTGTATGCTGTAGTTGCATACAAAGGGAATTTCTTTAAATTCGTTAACCTTTTTCTCTTTATATTTTAAAAGCTTCTCTCTCTCCATTATTTTTACCTCTCTTCTAGCATTCTCTAATTTCGTTTCCTCATAGCCTTTGTCTAAAAAATCTCGTTTTATCTTATCTGATTGAGTTTCAAAGGTGGTAAGGTCAGTGCAATTCCTGCGGATACGCAAGAATTGCCCTCTAGGGGCATTCTCCAACCAAGGGGCGAAATGACAACTTTCCCTGCCTATGAAGCTATTAGCTTCTACAGTTTTAAAGTGATTTCTGGTCTTAATATTTCCATCTTCTATATATATCTGCAAATCTAGAAATATAATTTCCGATTTGCTCCAGTGATTGGTGAGTGTAATTCCCCATGTGTTGTTATTGAGAAAGTTTAAAAATGCAATTAGGTCTCCTTCCTCTCCTTCCCAAATGAAAAAAATGTCATCAATGTACCGGCCATAGGTGACCAAGTTCTGCCTCCAGCCATGCTGGCCATAAATAAACTCTTCCTCCCAATGGGCCATAAATAGATTTGCATAGCTGGGGGCGAACTTGGTCCCCATGGCCGTACCATTGATCTGGAGATAAAACTCCTCTCCATACCAGAAAAAAATTGTTCTTAAGAATTAGGTCCATACCTTCTAGAATATACTCTATTTTGATACCTGTTTGGTCTGAAAAATTGGTTAAAAAGAATCTGGTTGCATTACACCCATAACTGTGTGGGATGTTACTGTAAAGGGCCGCAACATCGCTGGTGACCAAGTAGCAATTCGAGTTCCAGGTGCATTCCTTTAAAATATTTAAAATGGAAATGGTGTCTTTAATATATGAGGTAGTTTTCTTAACGAGGGGTTGGAGGTGGATATCTACATAATGGGATAATCTGCTTGATATTGAGTCTATTCCTGCTACAATGGGTCTCCCCGGGGGATTACTTACATCTTTGTGAACTTTTGGTAAAAAATAAAATACAGGGATCTTCGGATATTTAATGTTTAAAAAATCAAATTATTTTTCATTCAGTATTTGTAGTTCTTTACCTTTATTAAAATAGTTAAAAAAGTTCTGATTCATATTTTTACTAGGGTTATAATTTAGTTTTTTATATGTATGCTCATCTGATAATAATCTTTCGGCTTCTTTACAGTATAGCTCTTTAGACATTAAAACTATCCCCCCTCCCTTATCCGCCGGCTTGATAACCAGGTTAGTATCTGATTTTAAATCTTTAAGGGCTTGTCTTTCTTGCATCGTGAGATTATAATTAAAATGATCTTTCTTTTCCAATTTTTTGATTTCTGTCATTACCATGGTTTCAAATGTGATCATTTTTTCAGAAATCATTTGTTTAGGGTAAAATGCAGATTTTTCTTTTAATTTGGTGTATCTTGCCTCCTCTCCTTGGTTATATTGTTGTTCTATCGGGTTTTTTGCAAAGTATTTTTTTAGACAAACATTTCTTTTAAACTTGTTTAGGTCTATATAGAATTCAAACTGGTTCAGAGGTTTATTAGGGGCAAATTTTAGGCCTTTCGTTAGCACTTTTTTGTGATGCTCAGTTAATACTTTTTGGCTTAAATTAAAAATCCCCTTTATGGGATCTAAATTCTTTGTGACCTCTCTCGTTTTTCTTTTTTTGATATATTTTCCTCCTCTGGTTCCTCTATACTCAAATTTCTTTGTCTCTTGTAGGGTGTCGTAATGTTGGTAGTGTCCCCCCTTTTGTGTCTTTCTTTTCCCCTGCTCCTCCAAAAATCCTGATCCTCAAATTCATCTAGGGTTAGGAATCTGTTACTTGTGGGTAGGGGTTCACTCCTTTTCAGGAAATGGGCAGATTTCTGGTGTGGGGACCCATTCTCCGTTTCTCTCCTCACAATTCTTTCCTTTGGTCTTACGTCTTGGTAGAAAGGTCTCCTCTCGTTTCTCTCCCTCGATCTTTCTTCATACATTGATCTTTTTCTATAGTTCGTTCTTTCCCATGGTTTTGTATCATATGTTACTCTCTTTTCTTCCCTTTCTCTCCCATAGTCACTCCTATTTAGATGTCTTTCTTTGTTTTGAACAAATTGTGTTCTAGGTCTATCATAATTCCTTAATCGAGTTTGTCCATAATTATCATTATATCTTTGATTATATGGTTTACTCTCTCTGTATTTAGGGTATACTCTTTTTTTCTCTATCATCTCTTTGGTTATTGAAATTTGGTCTATCGTTTAGGTATTCGTTGGGGCCTTTTAAGTTTTCTCTCATTTCTAGATCCTTATTCTGATAATTGTATTTTGAGAATGTTCTGACTTGATTAAGCTTGTAGTCTCTGGTGTCTCTTAAATATTTGTTCTTTTTTATATTAATAATTTCTTTTTCTAATTTGTCTAAGTTTTCTTTAATTTCTAGTGTCATAAGATCAAACTGTTCTTGATTCAATTTATTAAGGATAGCATTTTGGTTTCTATTGATCTCCAAATCTAGTTCTTTAAGATATTCCTTTCTTCTTTTTATAATTAGGTTCATGGAGGTTATAGAAAAGTTTTCTAGCATACAATTCCATTCCTCCATGAAACTGACAACGTCTTTATCGAATGTGGGAGTTTTGAAGTATCTTAAGCCTCTTGGGGTGATACCTTCTTTTAAATATTTTTCCAATGTAGCTATTTCCCACTTTATTTTAAGTTCTTTTTGTAGTAATTTTTCTAAATGCTCATCATTATTGTAAGTTATTTTTTGTCTAATCGATTGAGTATCTGACCATTTGGCTATTTCTGTCTCCATGTCCATATATGTTTTATTTCTAGTATCAAATAGTGACATATTAAATCTCACAGCAGCTAAGTACAACAGGTAAAAAGATAAGAAGAAATACCTAAAATAGAAGTGCAAACAAAACAAGGTAGTACTAGCGCTAATTTGTGAAGTGAAGAAAACGGATGAGCAGCTGTAACACCAAGTTCTTATCTTAAAAGTAGGTCTAGTGGTAGTGTGCTGGTGCAGCGCTAGAAGTTTATATAATTTTAACAGTTGTGGATATTACTGGTAACACTTGTGAATCAACTTAAAATGTGGGTATATACATGGACAGTACCTTTTGATATACAAAGAATGTCCTAAGTAGATATTCAATACCTTAAAAACAAAATATACAAAACATAGTGTAAACTGTGACAAAAAAGTGAATTTCAATTAAGAGTGAAAAGTTCCCACTCACACTTTGGAGAGCTAATAGTACATAGCTCAATTTGATAGCTTGTGGGGTCCGTGAAGGCGACCCTATCCCTTCTTTTTGGCTGGATATTCTTTAAATTCTGAAATATTGAAACATATATATGGTGCAGTACCGTATGGTTCCAAATATGTATAAAAAAGAAGAAAAGGTGGGTACTTACAGACACAGAGCCATCCACATCGGCTCTGATCAAGGGTATATGTGGTTAAGGACCACACACCTTCTTTAAAAGAGCAGGAACAATGCCAGCAGTGTTATAAAAATATAAGTATATTTATTAGCATAAAACTATATATAACAATATAAAAAACTATGTATAGCAATATAAAAACACTGGATAGGCATATGAAAAGTCCAAATATATAAAGACCGGTGTATTCCAAGCTCCAGGACGCGTTTCGCTGTAACAGCTTCTTCAACTGGATAAAAAAGTCTTTATTTCTTCTTAGGGACCAGTTCCTGCTTTTATACCTCTTTAAAAGTCCAATCCTAGAAGTGATGCGAAAAACCAGGAAACAAACGAAAACGAGACGTGAATCGCAGGGCGTCACGTTTCCATGGAGAAAGCCCGCGGAATTACGGACTCATAATCTAGGATTGGACTTTTAAAGAGGTATAAAAGCAGGAACTGGTCCCTAAGAAGAAATAAAGACTTTTTTATCCAGTTGAAGAAGCTGTTACAGCGAAACGATCCATAGATTAACCCTTGTATGCTCACTATATTCCACACCAACAGCTCGGGTAGTAAATGACGACTTCATATCTCACCAATCCACCATCTTAAATGGATCTGGACAAAGCTCTACATTTTAGCTTTGGAGGCCCTGACTCAACTTATTCATGACAATCCAAACATGCATGGACTTAAACGTAAAGGGCAGGAATACAAACTAACCTTCTTTGCCAACAACATATTTCTGACCTTGACACAACCATTCATATCCCTGCCAAACTCCCATGCTGGCCTATCCCAATATAGCAAATGCTCCTACTATAAGCTCAATATGATGAAAACCCAAGCCATGGGTATCAACATACCCAAAATGTATTTGAAATTGTTAAAACACAATTATGCCTATGACTGGAGGAGCGACAACCTGATGTTTTTGGGTGTGGCCATTACCCCCAACACCAATAACTTATATAAAGCAAATTACCTAAAGCTACTCAAAGAAATAAAAAAAATCCCCTAACAAATTGGAAGGGGAAATATATCATGGAGGAGGAGGATGGCTATACTTAAAATGTAAATCTTGCGGAAAATACAGTATCTTTTTCAGACACTTCTGATTAAACTTCCCTTCTCCTACCTCAAAGAAGTGCAACAAATCATTAATGCCTACATTTGGGATTGTATCAGGCCAAGGGTAGCAAAGTCAACACTATATAAGACCCTCACGCAGGGGAACATGCGTGAAATCCCATCACCAGAAATCCCCACCAATGGGTAAACATAGAGTCCATCTACACGAATGGCATTGCACTTCCCACCTTAGTGTGGATACCCCAACACCAATGACTAAAACTTCATAATGCGTTACCCATCACATCACTTACACTAAAGATTTGGGAGCCAAAAGGAAATCGGCTGGGGAAAACATAAAGAGTATCCCCGCGCTCCCTACCATAGCATTATCCCACCTCATTCCTGACTTTAACTATAAACCATGGCTCACGCACTGTATAAACTCTATGCACCAATTGCTACAAGGACCTAACCTAATATGTTTCAAGGATCTCCATACCCAATAGCTCATGTTTACAGTTGCAAGCTTGGTTAAAAAAGCAAAAGATATGGTCCACCACAGATGTACAAGGGCAACAGCTGATGGACACAGAGAAAATCTGTTTCCAGATAAAACCTCATAAAAAACTAATCTCCATAATTTATGCTGAAGAACACGCCGTATCTAAATTAAACACCTTTACTTTCATAAGATCCTGGGAAATGGATTTGGGGCATCCCTTGCCTGCGACATAATGGCGTGAGATACTGCAGGCACATAAAAAGTTCACTATGTGCATTTCACATGTCGGGCTTTAATGAAAAATTCTCTTCCACAGGTATCGAGTACCAACCAGACTCAAAA
This sequence comes from Pelobates fuscus, assembly GCF_036172605.1. Taxonomy (NCBI): domain Eukaryota; kingdom Metazoa; phylum Chordata; class Amphibia; order Anura; family Pelobatidae; genus Pelobates; species Pelobates fuscus. The sequence goes on along the minus strand of NC_086320.1, from coordinate 132,127,621 downwards.
AATACTTTCCACAATCTTCGGACTCTTGTTGGAGATGCCTATCTAAGAGTGGAACTATGCTCCACGTCTGGTTGTAGTGCCCATAGCTGACTAGATACTGGAAGAGCATAGCCACTATGATCAACAAAACCACAGGTGTCCAATGCTCCCAAAAACCTGGAACATACTTACTTCAATTATTGCCCAAGGGTATAACAAAATGCCTGATATACCACATTATAATAGCTGCTCTTAGCACGCTTAGCAAACAATGGAAATCCACTGTTATACCTACAATTAATAGTTGCTTAAACACCCTAGAAACCACAAATCCGACACCCCAACAATTCTGGATGGTGGCCTGGGACGTCTGTAATAATTATACAATAATACAATTTATATGTTTAAGGTATGAGTATATATCCTGGTGGAGAGTAACCACTAATGAATTGAATTTATACAAGAGAAAATGTGTAACTCAGGAGTATGGAGAGGGAGAGGGAACAGATGCCAAATGGTCCCAAATAAGTGGAAATATAAACCAAAGAATGTTTTTATTCAATTGGTATAAAACGTAACCTTTATTTTAATAAATAAAATAAATATATATATATATATATAATTCCTTATACACCAGTGAATTATAGTGAGTTATTCTGTCACCTAAAATTTTAAAAATATTTCATCTTGATCTTGATCAGAGTTCCCATTTATGGTAAATTTGTTGAAACTACTTAGCAACGAATATAGACTTTGTTAAAGAACTGAGTCAGCATAGATATTGAGTGCGTGAGTTTATCTCTTAGTCTGCCTGAGTTTGATGATATTAAAATAATTAAATCTGGCAAAACAAAAAAGATTTAAAAACAAAACACCAGTGTCACGCTGGTAAGTCTGTCTCATAGTCTGTCTGTCTGGGTTAGAAACTACGGTGTTATTAAAATATGACAGAACAGAAAGCGTTTTAACCCCTTAAGGACCAAACTTCTGGAATAAAAGGGAATCATGACATGTCACACATGTCATGTGTCCTTAAGGGGTTAAAGCAGCGACACGAAAAACTCGCTAATAAGCCTTAGTGTTGATACTGAGCAATTGAGTATATCACAAACTTAGTAACTAGCTACTGTGCCTTAGTATAGATACTGAGCGAGTGAGTTCGTTGGTGAATCTTTTAATCTGTCAGGATTTGATGATATGGTATTAACCTAATCCGACTGAACAGAAAAAGTTAAATGAAGCAATGATAAAAAAAACTCAGTATCTCGCTGTAAAGCCTCTCTATGATAAGCTTTTGGAAGGGATCCAGCTTAAAAGCGTGCCGGCTATTGGATGTAATTGTCAGTAGATAAACTGTATCTATTTGTAATATGAATCTTTTAGTTACTAAATTAGTAACATTAGAGTCAAAATTTTGTGTGCCAAAATGCACCCTGAAATTACGATGATTATTAGCAACTCAAATAGTTGCAAGATTTAAACTTGTCAGTACCCCTGACGCCAGGGGCGGACTGAGAACCCTCAGGGCCCTCGGGCAAAATAAATCAAGGGCCCCCTTACAGGCCCCACCCATACTCCGCAGCAAGCGCCACCCATGTCCCGCCTCCATGCACTGCATCCAGCCACACCCTACACAATCTTTAGACACAAGGAACAAAAGTGCAACAATCCCTTCAAGGCCCCAGTAGAGACTACAATTGAGGGCTAATGGGCCATGGAGGGGGGTCTTTCTAGCAGAGGCTATCTCAGTGTCATTTAGAGAGTGTGTTAGAAAGAATCCCCTCCAGGCCCTATTAGAGACTACAATGGAGTCTAATAGGCTTGGAAGGGGGTCTTTCTAACAGAGGCCATCTCAGTGTCCCTGCTGGAAACAGTCGCCTCCAGGCCCCAGTAGAGACTACAATTGAGGGCTAATGGGCCATGGAGGGGGGGGGGGGAGCATTCTAGCAGAGGCTATCTCAGTGTCCTTTAGAGAGTGTGTTATAAAGAATTTCCTCCAGGTCCCATTAGAGACTACAATGGAGTCTAATGGGGCCTGGAGGGGGGTCTCCAACACTCTGGTTCCTATTCACAATATAGCAACACAACATAGCTAGCTGATACCTAGGCCAAGTTGGCTCCTCTTACCTTAATTACTGTTGCTGGCTGGCAGTCTGTGGGCTTGCTGGAAGGCTGTGGGCTTACTGGCTGCGGCTGGCAGGCTGTGGGCTTGCTGGCTACTGCCGGCAGGCTGTGGGCTTGCTGGCTGCGGCTGGCAGGCTGTTGGCTTGCTGGCTGCGGCTGGCAGGCTGTGGCTTGCTGGCTGTGGCTTGCTGGCTGGCAGGCTGTGGCTTGCTGGCTGTGGTTGGCAGGCTGTGGGTTTGCTGGCTTTAAGCCTAACTGGTGGCCTGTGGGCTGGCTTGCTGGCTACTGGGGCACTCATAGATTATTTAAAGAAATAATCCATGCACAATAACCACTACTGCTCTGTGTAGTCGTTATGGTGCCAGGAGGGCCGGACCCCCCTCCCAGAGTAAGTAGTCAAACCATTTAAGAACAGTTTGACAACTTACCTGGTGTCTGCTGGGATATGAGGCTGTAGTAGGGTATAGGAGCAGTGGTGCAATGTGTAAGGGGTGCAGTGTGTGTGAAAGGTTCAGTGTGTGTGAGGGGGTGTAGTGTGTGAATGTGTAGGGTGTGTGGGGCAATGTGTGAACGAGGGGGCTGTGTATGTGTGTGGCAATGTTAGTATGGGGGGCTGTGTGTGTATGGGTGGGCAGTGTATGTGTGTGTGTGTGTGAGGCAATGTGTGTAAATGTGTATGGTGTGTGTGGGGGCAGTGTGTGTGAATGGGGGGCAGTGTGTGAATGTGTATGGTGTGTGGGGGCAGTGTGTTTATGGGGCTAGAGTTCACTCTCACCACTGCGACCACCAGGAATACCTGGTGGTCACAGTGTTGAGAGTGAACTCTAGCCCGTAGCTCCAGGGCTAGAGTTTACTCTCGCAAGAGCCGTAACGTTGCCGTGGTAACCGCGGCAACGATCTGTGCTCGCGCAAGAAGGACCCAGAGGAGCTGCAGGCTGAGCTCCCGGGTCCTCTCTTCCTCCCTCCCCTGCCGGCTGCCAGCACGGTGCCTGCGGACAGGGGAGGGGCAATTGCCCTCCTCTTACTCCCCCCTCCCCCTCTTCTTACCCCCACTCCCCCTCTTCTTACCCCCTTCTTAGTCCCTTCTTACTCCCCCCTCACTCTCTTCTTAACCCCCTTCTTACTCTCCCCCTCTTCTTACTTCCCCCTCCCCTCTTCTTACTCCCCCTTCTTACTCTCCCCCTCTTCTTACTCCCCCCTCCCCCTCTTCTTACTCCCACCTCTTCTTACTCCCACCTCTTCTTACTCCCCCCTCTTCTTACCCCCTCCCCCTCTTCTTACTCCCCCTTCCTCTTTTTACTCCCCCCTCCCCCTCTTCTTACCCCCTTCTTACTCTCCCCTCTTCTTACCACCTCCCCCCTCTTCTTACTCCCTCCTCCCCCTCTTATTACCCCCCTTCTTACTCTTCCTTCTCCCCTCTTCTTACTCCCCCTCCCCCTCTTCTTACTCCCCCCTCCCCCTCTTCTTACCCCTTCTTACTCCTCCCTCCTCTCTTCTTACCCCCTCTCTCTTCTTACTCCCCCTCTTTTTACCCCCCTCTCTTCTTACCCCCTCGCTCTTCTTACCCCCCTCCCTCTCTTCTTACCCCCCCTCCCTCTTCTCACCCCCTCCCTCTCTCTTTTTACCCCCTCTCTCTTTTTACCCCCTCCCTCTCTATTTTTACCCCCTCTCTCTTTTTACCCCCCCTCTCTCTCTCTTTTTACCCCCTCTCTCTTTTAACCCCCCTCTCTCTCTTTTAACCCCCCCTCCCTCTCTCTTTCAACCCCCCTCCCTCTCTCTTTTAACCCCCCCTCCCTCTCTCTTTCAACCCCCCTCCCTCTCTCTTTTAACCCACCCCCTCCCTCTCTCTTTTAACCCCCCTCTCTCTTTTAACAACCCCCTCTCTCTTTTAACCCCCCTCCCTCTCTCTTTTAACCCCCCTCTCCCTCTCTCTTTTAACCCCCCTCCCTTTCTCTCTCTTTTAACCCCCCCTCCCTCTCTCTTTCTACCCCCTCCCCTGTAGCGTGGCCGAGTTTCTGTTTCCTGTACCCGGCCGGACTGACAGGAAGGTGCACACTCAGGGTGCACCTTCCTATCACTCCGGCCAGGCACCGCGGACCGCACAGCAGCTCGGCCACGCTACAGGGGAGGGGAGGTGAGAAGCTGCAGCCGCCTGAGGCTCTTAAGAGAGCGCTCAGGCGGCTGCAGCATTTAAAGGGGCGGCCGGGCCCCCTGATGGCGGGCTCCCCTCCTGGCCGGGCCCTCGGACCATGTCCGAAGTGCCCGACCGGTCAGTCCGCCCCTGCCCGACGCGCGTTTCGCCTATGGCTCTCCCCTCTGAAGAGCCATAGGCAAAACGCGCATCAGGGGTACTGACAGACGCACATGTGGAAGCTACCAAACTCCAAATGTATCTACTGGTGATCAAGCTTAAATCTTGCAACTATTTGAGTTGCTAATAAGCATTGTAATTTTGGGGTACATTTTGGCACACAAAATTGAACACAGACTGTTCTTAACACTACCTTAATTTTTGTTGCAATCATTTTTAAGCTATTATCTAATATCAAAGTTGGGGGCTGGATAAGGGCCAGACATAACCAAGATAAATTTGAGATAGGCATTTGGATAAGGGGTGATTAGTAATGGACAGATTAGTAAATTGCTAGGAATTTCCTTTTATTAATCCACTTATTTACTTTATTGCTTAGACACCATACGTGTACCAACAGATCCAATATACACTAAACCTGTTCTCATCTATATTTTGGCTATAATGTTACAAATTTAGTAACTAAAAGATTCATATTACAAATAGATACAGTTTATCTACTGATAATTATATCAATCCAAAAGCCTGCACGCTTTTAAACTGGATCCCTTCCAAAAGCTTTTCATAGTTTCTTCCCTGAGGCTCTACAGCGAGATACTTTTTTGTATCATGCTTCATTTAACTCTTTCTGTTCAACCGGATTAGTTACCATATTCACATCAAATCCTGACAGATTAAGAGACAGATTCACGAACTAACTCACTCGCTCAGTATCTATACCAAGGTTCAATAGGGAGTTACTGAGTTTGTGATACACTCACTTGCTCAGTATTGACACTAAGGGTTAATAGTGAGAAACTGAGTTTTTCGTATCGCTGCTTTAAAACGCTTTCTGTTATGTCTGATTTTATTAACACCGTATTTTCTATCCCAGACAGACTAAGAGACAGACTTACCAGTTTTTTCCTTTTTTTTTTTTGCCAGATTTAATTATTTTAATATCATCAAACTCAGGCAGGCTAAGAGATAAACTCACACACTCAATATCTATACTGGAAGAACCGAGCTTAGCGGGCAAAGCGGACGGTCGCATGGTAGCGGAGCTCCCGACAATTGAGCTACCAAACCCCTTATACAACGAGCAAACAGATCAAAACACCGCTCCGGATACCCATCGAGACCCACAAGACCTCAATGGGTCGAAAAACAAAAAAGGTGAAAGCCGAAAAACCCCGACAAAGCAAGGATATCGGTGCTCTGTGGAGGCAAGCACAGGCCGCAACCGGAGCGCACGTGGCAGCCATGCATGGCGGATGCTCCGATTTTTCGGATGGGACCTCTGAAGGAGAGGATGGGGACCCCCCACAGCCCGAGACCACACAGGTACAAACGCTGATACAGACACAGCCACCCATGAAAGCCCCCACCCCAGTGACAATGGAGGCTATAGGGGAGCTCATGGCAGACCACCATAGAAAGATAGCAGCGGATGTGGCCCTGCTTAGAGGGGATTTTAAACTCATCACAACCAGGCTGGGAGCTGTGGAGGGCACCGTTAATACTCACACGACACAGATTGCTGATCTACAAGTGGCAATACATAGCCTACAGCAGCAAACCTTGCTCCACGAGCAACAACTGGCCTCCCAGGAGGATAAACTTCGCCGCAACAACCTAAAACTTAGGGGAGTCCTGGACTCCATCCCAGAGGCGGAACTACCACACCTGGCAAGGAGACTTCTCGCCACGCTAGTGACCCCGAAATCAGCCAAAGCAATCACCCTCGATGGCATATTCCGCCTGCCAAAGTCTGCGAGAGCTCCAACTACCGCCACAAGAGACCTCATAGTACGGTTCCAGTCCATCAGTGACAAGCAGGCAATCTTGGCAGCTGTTAGAGGCCAACCAACACTTACCTTTGAGGGTATGACACTTTCCTTCTTTGCTGATCTCTCGGGGGGGACATTGGCGTGGAGGAGATCCCTGGGCCCATTTACATCCCTCCTGAGACAACACCAAGTCCGGTACCGCTGGGGACCAGGGCACACCCTTCAGATTGACCGAGAAGGCAACTCTCACACAGTCCATACCATGCAGGAGGCCACGGAGGCACTAGAACTACTGAACCTACCCACGACTGCACCCGCCACAGGGACAGGCACGGCCGGACCCACGCGCCCACTGGGGAGGAACACAGCTGCTGCACCGGAGTTTGTCCCCCGACGACCCACTGCAAACTCTTATGCGACAGCCACTACATGAACTTGGGCTCAGCAAGATTGGACCCACTTTCGGGCATACCATACTTCCCCTGTCGACCGTCTGCATAGGACTCTACACAGGTAGCAGAGGAGAACTTCTCCAGTGATGATGTTGCATCACGGACATAGTTTATTCTTATTTTCCTTATTTTTTATTTTTTATTACTGTTACGTGATTCTCTACCCACACGGGCGGACTCAGTCTTTTCAGCTATCCGCACCCGATAGTTTTTCAGACTTATTTACAAACTCGAGGGTTGCCCGGTATCCAATGACTCTACCTAATGCCTTAGCTAACACATCTCTTCATATTTTCAATGTAAATAAGTTTGTTTTGATTTTTCTTTTGAAGTCCATGCAATCGCAGCAAACAAGTACACGGTGCTTTGTGCGCCATAGGGTGGATATCAGCCTGTTGAATTACTCTAATACTGTTTATATCTAAGTGATTATTGTACTTTTTCGTATATATAGCCTGAAACACCCTGATGTTTGCATTTGCATATTCTGGTAGAACACTCATGGATAGCAAGCCTGATCTCGCTAATGTAAACTCATAGAGACATATAACGTGCACTAGGTTAACCCGGCCTTCACTCTTCTAATTTTTAGACTAGCCACTTAGCCTTACCAGGGATGTGCTACGAAGCCTAAGCTTGACAAGTATATTCAGGCTGTGAAATGCAACACATTTCAAAACGTATTACTATGTTTAGAGGTATTGTTCTCCGACACTTAATATTTCTTTCTCAGTTGATAACCAGCTTGTTTTCCATCTACTATTATTATTGTACAATGAGGTTGGAGCCTGCTGGAGTTTATAAGGGTACACTACGGTCACGACAGTGATGTCTGTTTATCTACCAACACTCCCTGATCTTCCTTATGTACCGTCCTTACAACTGCCTCAATCAAAGAAAGATTACCTAAAATGCGCAGCTTTCCAATAACTCCCACAAGAGCGACACACTGTGTAAACCTCACACACAGGCCGACTACGACCACAAGGCAAAGCGCATTAGCACACTGCTACTATTTTAGCGTCACTAAAGTAACTAGCCTAACACAGATAAGCGTTGCTATTTGTTCCCCTTTATGCTTTTACTTTTGTTTTTCTTTCTAATCATTTCATGCCCCGGTTCTTATAACTTAGCCATGCTGCTGATTTAGCGCAGATTAAGATAGTCACTTTAATTGTAAAAGGCAACCGATATTAACTCATGTTCTGTTTTTACATTTATACATAAAAATGTGCATTGCTCAAACGCCATTACTGTAATAACAATGTGCTATGTTGATGCTTGCAAATGCTATTGTGGCAAAGTGAGCTGTTTTGTCTACTCATGCACTCAAAAATAAAGAATTCAATATCTATACTGACTCCGTTCTTTAACGAAGTCTAATATATTCGTTGCTCATTAGTTTCAACAGATTTACCATAAATGGGAACCCTAATCAAGATGAAATATTTTTACATTTTAGGTGGTGGAATAACTCACTATAATTCACTGATGTATAAGGATTTTTAAAATAAAGGTTATGTTTTGTACAAAATTTGAATAAAAACCTTGTTTGGTTTTTGTTTCCTCTTATTTGGGACCATTTGGCATCTGTTTCCTCTCCGTTCTCCTGAGTCTTATCGCTGGCACCAATGAAAAACATTAAACTTGAAAAAAGATACTCCTTGAACACAGATGTGACTGTAACTATATTGGAATGTTTTCCAAACCAGCAATTATCCCTTACAGTTTCTAATTCAGTTTTCAATTTGCTGTGTAGTACATAAAATGTCATGGTAAATCCACCATGAGAGTCAAGTGGTTCTAAATGAAAATGAATCATCATATTACTTACCTGTAATTCAGCAGCAAAAAGATGTCCTCAACACAGCTTGGCTCCACCCATTGGTTTTAGTGTATAGATCATATGCCTGCTGTCTCAGTGCTCAGTTCTCTGCCATTTTGGAATTAAATCACTTTGTTTATGTAACCCATGCCATTCCTCCCCTGCCTGTGACACGTAGAGAACTCATACATCCTCCCTATATGCATCCTGATAAAGTGGCTTCATTTTTAAACTTCCCTTATTGCACAGTACATTTAATTTAGAAGTTCTTCTATCCTGTTTTGGTAATTGTCTGCTAAAACCTTCAGCAGTCTCCTATGTGTGTGAGATTAAAGTTAAATTAACAGACCAGAATAGAGACCTTCTAAAAGTAAACACACTGTTGTGTAAAATCTGATTTGAAAATGAAACATTTTCATGACAGTCGTGTGAGAAGTGATCAGCGAGACTGCAGGGGCATGCTCTATGTCCCAGTACTGCTTTATTCAGCTAAAGTTGGTTAGGTGCTTAGAGTGTGCACTTAAATTATGTTGGAATGAACATAACAAAATCCTCTGTCCCAGAAGTATGGATACTCAGACAAGCCTTTGTCACTATGGAGTTACATTATTCTCGTTTATCAGATATTACTGAACTTTCTAAAGTATAACGTACAGCATTACTGTGAAGTTTTATTAATATACAATTATATAAAAGTGATTGCATCCAGTTCTTGAAATTTAAGTAGCTATATACTTGCAATTTAAAACCTACAAAGATTTTTGCCTACACATGTTTACATCTCTTTCTTCTAATGGATAATTCAGAATGCATTTTTTTTTTTTTTTATAGATAGTATACTTACAATGTTTCTCCAAGGAACATCAAATATTTCAGAACACCTCTTTATTTGGCTGTAAGCTAAAATTATTTGTTTTCTTGTACATATATATATATATATATATATATATTGTGTGTGTATGTATAAAGTGCACTATCTTCTGCACTGTCTGCTTGGTTTTTATTTTAATTTTTTTCTCCCTCTCCCCCCTCACTCTGATTTTCAGAAAGATATTTACGACCCTCTACAAGAATGGTCTCTATTTTCTATCAAACCTGTGTCTTATCTGCACTCATGTCGCTTTAACCCTTGTACACCCCTTGTTCACAACTCAACTTTGAATTCTATGTGTCGTCTTGCTCAGAAATGCTTCAGACTTGAGAAAGGGAGGTTCTCCCGAAAGCTTGTCATTAAAAAATTATGTTAGTCCAATAAAAAAGGTATTACGAGATACAAATTTTATCTGTTTTTTACATCTACATCACTGGACTAATTTGGCTACAATATACATACATACATACATACATACATATATTGTTGTGGATTGAGAAATGATTCCCCTTTTTTTCTTCTGTACCCCTTTCTGTAGTTTATTTTTCCAAATAAATAAAGAATTATAAATAAAATAAGAAATTATTTAAAAAGAGAAACAAACAGAAAAATAGAAAGAGAGAGAGGCTCCCACAGTGATAAGACAGCACAGGAGACAGTCAATTATTATAGCTGGACTGCCTCTGAGAGCTGTCATCAGATGTCATTTATGGCATTTAATGGCCGTGATTGCCTGTGACACTGACCCTATGTCACTGACAGCCATTATGGGCTATTATTGGACAGTTTCAGTGCTAATGCTTCCAGATGTAGCACAGTATACTCTGGAATTATGTCAATAAAATTTTGTAATTGCTTAATGTTTTGCCTACTCCAAGCACCATACGCATGACCACAAATCATACCCTTATCCCATTATACATTAACCACACAGACACTGAATTATAGTGGAAAGGGCAAAGGCCACAGCTTTATTTAACTATTAAAACATAACATTCCACAACCAGGCAGTATCCATCTTTTAGTAAACTGTCAGCTGTTTAGAGGATAAACCAACAGACAGTTAACCCTTAGCTCCATGCCATCAGCCTTACTAGTAGACTACAGCTCCCAAGTCCCAATTAGACAATTTGATCTACTCCTTTTATGGCGCTGGACAGGGAATCCCAGCCACCGTAAAGCATGCCCAAACATCCATGCAAAGTGTGCAAACAATCTAAAGGAAACAAAAGTTACACTAAATTAGGGTGGATGTAGAGCCAATACCTGATCAATGCCCAATGACCGAAGCACCGCAGCGTATCTGGCTGAAGCCCCTATCCTAAAGGAGTAAAGAGAATAATGTCCAGAGAGACATCCAAACTAACCTAAGACAAGCATAAAATTCTGCTAAGCTGATACCTTGTAAGAGGGCACATGTATAAAAAAAAAAACATTGAACACACCACCCACCACCCACCACAGGAGCCACACCAAAAAGAGATACCCGCCTGTGGAACAAATACGAATCATTGAACCCTTGTCTTTGCCAATCTGTGTTGGACTGCCTGATCTGAATATCCGTCCATGAAGTGGAAATCAACACATCCGACAACAAGAGGGGAGAACACACTCGCTCGTTATGTGCCACCAATTCACCAATCAGAAATGTGCCATAAATGAAAGGGTTAAAAATCATACACATAAAACACTTCATATGCCAAACAACAAACTGAATCCAGAACCATTAACAGTCAAAGAAACAAGTCAGTTGTAACCAGCCTACAAACCAGGCACGTTGACTGACTCCAACCCCTTAAAACCATACAAATAATAAATTCCTTAATGACATTCCTCCAGGCCATCATCTGACATAAAAAGGATAATGCTGTCAGCATCAACTCAGCCATTTAGGCACACTGTCCTTGGCAGAGAATGCTGCCTCCCATAGTTGAGATAACAGCTACAATGTATGATCCACTCTACCCAAATCAGGTGACAGATCAACCGAACCATTACTTAAGGACCACCACCGATTCAAGAGAGTGAAAAATGCATTCCATGTCTGCATAGATAAAGACGACTGAAGCAATCTCATCAGGCTTCCATAATGAGAGTCCCCAATTGCTCCGGGCAAATAACTCCTTCCATGGAGGCTTCTGGGGCCAACTCAGAGAAACGATCCTACTGAAAGCGACAATGAGAGTCAGCAATTACATTCTGAAAACATGTAACATGACACGCCTTAATTCAAATATTAAACTACAATCATTTTAAAACCAAAAGCTGCAACAAAGCTAACATTGGAGGAGATGCAGATGACAAACTATTGACCACCTGAATCACACACATGTTATCTGTGTGAAATAACTCAGTGATTCGCCAGAACCTCAATCCAGAGTTTCAGGGTGACTCCTCAGAGAAAACAATTCCAAGAAGTTAAAATTACAAAAAATATCACTTGATAACTATTCCACTGACCAAAGAGCCTCACACCACTGACCTTGGAGATAAGCATCAAACCCAACCAAACCCATACATCATTGAAGAAATACAACCTTGAATTGCAAGCTTCTGGTAGCTGCCAACATATATCTGCGCTAACTCCAGTGTCCAGTCAAAAAAAGCTGAACTCAGTTGTTCCACAGATAAATATCATCATTAACCGGTCCCCAAGATGGGAACAAGAAGTCATACATTAGCTAACAATTACCAGGGACTTTTTTAGGCACCAGTCCTAATAGACCTCCCACAAATTGACAAATGGAGGGCATTCAAATTCCCAACTCTACCTCCTTTGCCAATTTACCTGCCAGGATTTCTTTCTTACCTATTATCGATTTCAAGTTCTGTGCAAATACTGGAAGATAAACAAAAGGAATCCTAAACTAACTGAGAAACTGCACTGCACCTCATCTGCTTCCCTAACTTTGGGATACTGACCAAACCAAGGCAACATCTTTTCCACATTCACCAGCATCCTCCAATTAAAAAACACCATCCTTCTTGGATTTTTGTCTACCTTTTTTAAAGCAGTGCTCTGCGGGTTGAGCACAACCACAGTGGGAGCATTTGTGTTTGAAGCAATACGAACTATACCATCTACAATGGATGTCTTTAAACAGCCAAAAGACCCCTTTCTTTACTCCAGCTGGCACCCTCCCAAATTAAGTCAAGATAAGAAAACCAGGAGGGGATCCACTCTGGATCTACTAATAACTATACTGGACCTGCGGCCAATTACCAAATGTCATAGGTATATGTATACCTTTTTCTCCATCCACCTGTTCTACTCTCTCCAGCCTATCCACTGTTTACTTACCCACCAGCACTAAAAGCAAAATATCAGCATATGTTCTCTTGGATCGTTGGACACAGTTTTTGACTGACCGGCCATGAGGGGATTGGCCAAAACAGTTCCAGGAAATTGTGCAGGATGGCCATCAGCTTTCAGGGGTTCCTGTTTGAACACTGACAAATGCTCCTCCTTGCTGTTATGGAGCTAATGCTCCCCCTGTTCGGTAGATCCTATCCACTGAACACCATTCGTCTAAGTGTTTAGGAAGTTGGACGGGCAGTGGTACCAACTTTGCCTGGGTTCGCGGAGATACGAGGCCGAACACAGTTCCAGGTGTTCGACGACTAAGTACTGCTGCCTGCGTTCAGGAGACAAAATACCCAGGGAGAGCACTCAAGCAAAGGTGTTAAGTCATTAATTTGTGGTTAACAGCCAGGAGAGATCGGTGCTCACTGGGGCATAACAAGGGACCACACACAAGTCTTTCGGGAGAGGAACAAGGGGTACGGACAACCGAACATAAGGGAATGGAGTCTGCTACGTCTTGCCTTTTTTGACTTTTTTGTAGTAGGAAATTTTTTTTATGGACGTTGCAGACAAGAATGCACAAACAGCATGGATGCATTTTTTATGGAAGATAGTGGATACTGATGATAACATAGCATTTAATGGGTAATAACTAGAGATGTCCCGAACAGTTCGCCGGGAACTATTCGCCAGCGAACATAGCTTGTTCGAGGTCGCCGCGGCGGGCGAACATATGCGATGTTCGGTCCGCCCCCTATTCGTCATCATTGAGTAAACTTTGACCCTGTACCTCACAGTCAGCAGACACATTCCAGCCAATTAGCAGCAGACCCTCCCTCCCAGACCCTCCCACCTCCATGACGAATAGGGGGCGGACCGAACATTGCATATGTTCGCCTGCCGCGGCGACCCCGAACAAGCTATGTTCGCCGGCGAACAGTTCCCGGTGAACAGTTCCCGGCGAACTGTTCGGGACATAACCTTGGTCTTATTGACTCAAAATTACGCTATAATATTAAGACCATTCAATAGCATCAACAAATCAGCTTTCTAATAATGTAACTCAACCAGAGCTTTTGTGTGTGACTGTACTTGGACTGTACTTGGACAGTTTTTCCAAAATGTAAGAAATAATACATGCACATTTTTTTATTTTATACTACTCTGAATTTTGGAACATTTGGTAAAAATTATATAATGGCATAAACTAATAAATGTTCTCTCTCCTCATATCACGACACAATCACATATTTATATTACATTACATTTACATTTGTAAATCTGAAAGAATAAGAATGAATGAAATACCCACAACACTACAACAATAATATGTTGTGCATAAAATTTGTGATAATCATTGAAATAAAAGAAGCTCATTATTATATAGGCTCGGAAAAGCACCAGATTACTCAGAAATGTACAGTTTGTTTTTGTAAGTGGTGTTGTGTAAGAATGATGCAGGTTTTTCCACAGTAATGACATAACATAATTTGCCATTCATATGAATATTTGTAGGAGAAGTAACATTTTGCTTATTGCACAAAATAGGGATACAACCTAAAAGATTGTTACCTGTTAAAGCCAAACATTTAGTTACCTTAACTGAACATATTTCAGGAAAATTTAGAGATCGTTGTCTGTACATTTGTGCTATGTATTTAATAAGAACAGAGGAAATACGTAGGTCTTTGGCAGAGCATAGGGGCAACAACAGGACATACTTGTGTATTAGGGAGAATAGGTAGGTTGGAGCAGCATTATGTAGGGACTTGTAAGCTGCCTTTACAAACCCTCCCCTTTTTCCCCAGCCCAGACTTTCTGTAAATGTCCAATCACAGACATTCCAATCAGGGATGGATTTTCCATAAGATCTCAGAGGCCATAGCCTTAGGTCAGCAAAGGAGGGGTGCACCTGCTGGAATACTGTATCATTGATAGTACAGAAAGAGTGTACAGACAAGAAGGAGAATAGTTATTTTCACTTCTCACCTGGTACCCATGGTCCTCTCTCACCTGCAGGCAGCCAAAGGTACTGTAGGAGAGCACCTGGAGATGACGTTACCGTTATAACGCCACTAAACCTCAGGTACCTCCTGGTGCCTAAATTTACAAAAGTACAAGTGAGTGATGGAATAAGTAGTAGATGGGGGAGAGTAGGAGACTAATTGTGTGAAACATTGAGACAGAAGAGCAGAATAGGTAATTGAAGGGGGGAGAGAAGAGGATAAGTAAGAGAAGAGGGAACAAGTAAGTGATAGGAATAAAGAAGACAGGCTCCAGTGCTGGAAGGAGATAAAAAAAGAAGTGTACAAGTAATGGGTTGGAATAAAGTAGAAGAGCACAAGTAAGGGAAGGGGATGAAGAAGAGGGTTACAAGCAAGGGGAGGGAATAAAGAAGAGGAGTACAAGTTAGGGACAGGGAAAAAAAGGGATGCAAGTTAGGAAAATAGGAACAAGTGAGCATAGGGGGAACGAGATTTTGAACGTTTGCCCACTGACAAAGAAATGATCAGTCTGTAATTTTAATGGTAAGTGTAGTTTAACAGTGAGAGAAAGAATAACAAAAAAAAAAAAAATCCAGTCAAAAAAGTTATACATTGAGTTGCATGTCAATGAGTGAAATAAGTATTTGACCCCTTTGACTTAGTACTTGGTGGCAAAACCCTTGTTGGCAATCACAGAGGTAAGATGTTTCTTGTAGTTGGCAACCAGGTTTGCACACACATCTTAGGAGGGATTTTGTCCCACTCTTCTTTGCAGATCCTCTCCAAGTCATTAAGGTTTCGAGGCTGACGTTTGCAACTCGAACCTTCAGCTCCCTCCACTGATTTTCTATGGGATTATGGTGTGGAGACTAGCTAGGCCACTTCAGGACCTTAATGTGCCTTGGCTGTATGTTTTGGTTCATTGTCATACTAGAATACACATCCATGACCCATTTTCTATGCCCTGGCTGAGGAAAGGAGGTTCTCACCCAAGATTTGACGGTACATGGCCACGTCTAGTGCAGTTGTCCTGTCCCCTTAGCAGAAATACACATCCAAAGCATAATGTTTCCACCTCCATGTTTGACAGTGGGGATGGTTTTCTTGGATTCATAGGCAGCATTCCTCCTCCTCCAAACACTGCGAGTTGAGTTGATGCCAAAGAGCTTGATGTTGGTCTTATCTGACCACAACACTTTCACAAAGTTCTCCTCTGAATCATTCAGATGTTCATGGGCAAACTTCAGACAGGCCTGTACTTGTGCTTTCTTGAGCTGGGGGACCTTGCATGTGCTGCAGAATTTCACTGCAGGATTTCAGTCCTTCACGGTGTAGTGTGTTACTGTCAGGATCGGGACAGGGATCCAACACGCAGAGTACGAACAGGAGAGATGTACGTATACCGGACCTTAGAATGGCCGGACTAACGTAAGGAGAGAGCAGAGAATAGTCAGAGACAAGCCGGGGTCGAGGGAACGAGAGAACAGGTAAGCGAGAGACAAGCCGAGGTCAAAGGACACTAGAGGTAAACAGGTACGATAGTACAAGCCGAGTCAAAACCAAATAGAACAATAAACATAAGAGCACTGAGGAACCAGACAAGCTAGAACCACGACAGGGCAATGAACCATTACACACATCCCTCTTTTATACCCTGGTTCTTTAATTGATGACTCCGCCCTTGCCGAGCCCTGATTGGTTGTTCCGAACTAGATTGACAGGTCGGGATGTGATTGCAGTCATGACGTCGACTCCTGAGCGTCGTTTCATAAAAGGAAGCGGGACTCTCGCGGCCGGCGTGGGAATGACTATGAGAGCTGTGAGGATTGGATGAATCAGCCCCGCTGAGAGAACGGCCGTCGGGAAGTCTAACCTCCTCCGAGGTAGAGACTTCAGGTACCCTGACAGTACCCCCCCCCCCTCAGAAACGCCCACCGGGCGGAAGGAACCGGGGCGAGACGGAAAGCGAGCATGAAAAGACCTGAGAAGGCGAGGAGCATGCACATCCTCCTGGACCACCCAAGACCTCTCCTCAGGACCATATCCTTTCCAGTCAACAAGATATTGCACCTTCCCCCAAGAAATCCGAGAATCGAGGATGGAATTGATCTCATACTCCTCCTGACCCTCAACCTGGACAGAACGAGGGGAAGGCACAGTGGAGGAAAATCTGTTACATACCAAAGGCTTCAATAAAGAAACATTAAAGGAGTTCGGGATGCGTAAAGCAGGCGGAAGAGCCAGACGATATGCAACAGGATTTATCCGAGACAGAACCCTGTAAGGACCTATGTAACGAGGAGCAAATTTCATGGAAGGAACTTTCAAGCGGATGTTTCTGGTACTCAACCATACCCTATCACCCGGAGAGAATACAGGAGCCACCCTTCTGCGTTTGTCAGCGTGTCGTTTGGACACCATGGAATTATGAATAAGGATTTGTCGAGTCTGATCCCACAACTTCCTCAGATTGGCAACATGAATATCAACCGACGGTATCCCCTGGGAGGGGGAGGCCGACGGAAGAACGGAAGGATGAACGGAAGCCATAATTCATGAAAAAGGGGCTAGAACGAGTAGAATCGCAAACACTGTTGTTGTGCGCAAACTCCGCCCAAGGAATCAGACCGACCCAATCGTCCTGGTGTTCAGAAACAAAACAGCGCAAGAACTGTTCAACCTTTTGGTTGGTGCGTTCGGCATCCCCATTGGACTGGGGATGATAGGCAGAGGAAAAATTTAATTTGATACCAAGCTGGGAACAGAAGGATCTCCAAAACCGGGAAACAAATTGGGAACCTCTATCAGAAACGATTTCAGAAGGAATCCCATGTAAACGAAAAATCTCCCTCGCGAAAATTTCAGCCAATTCGGGAGAAGAGGGCAATTTGAGCAGAGGTACAAAATGAGCCATTTTGGTAAACCTGTCAATTACTGTGAGGATAACCGTATGTTTTTTAGAAACCGGTAAATCAACGATGAAGTCCATAGCCAGACAAGACCATGGTTTCACAGGAATTTCAAGGGGGTGCAAAAGCCCACATGGAAGCGTATGAGGTTGTTTAGTCCTCATACAGACATCACATGCCCCGACGAATTCCTTAAGATCCTTACGTAAGGAAGGCCACCAGAAATCTTTAGAAATCAAAGAACATGACTTGCATATGCCAGGATGTCCGGCAAATTTACTGTTATGAAAACACTGCATAAGTTCCAGTTGGAGTTTAGGAGGAACAAAGTAACGGTCCCCCGGAATAGGTCCGGGTGCCAGATGTTGTAACTTCTTGATCTCATCCAGCAACGGAGAGTGAATCTTAATGCTAGTGCTGGCAACAATATTACGCTTGGGAACTATAGAAGAAAAAACCATATCAGGCATAGTAGAAGGTTCATGTTGGCGGGACAATGCATCGGCCTTAGAATTCTTAGAACCAGGTCTATAAGTGAGAACATAGTTGAAATGAGTAAGGAACAAAGACCAACGAGCCTGCCTGGCAGATAATCGCTTGGCTTCCCCTATATATGACAAATTCTTGTGATCCGTCAAAATAGTAACCGGGTGTAAAGTCCCTTCCAACAAATGTCTCCACTCCTTCAAAGCCAAAATTACCGCTAACAGTTCCCTGTCACCAATATCATACCTGCTCTCAGGCCCAGACAATTTCCTGGAAAAAAAACCACATGGATGCAGTGGTTTATTCAAACTTAACCTTTGGGACAGAATAGCGCCTACACCTGTCTCTGAGGCGTCTACCTCGAGTAAGAAAGGCAAAGAAGTGTCTGGATGAACTAATATCGGTGCTGAGGCAAACTGTTCCTTGAGAGTACTGAAAGCAACCAGCGCTTCTGGAGACCATGTCTTAGTATCAGCACCCTGTTTAGTCATGTTGGTAATAGGAGCGATAATAGACGAGTACCCCTTAATGAAGCGCCTATTGTGATTCGAGAAACCGATAAACCTCTGAATGGCCTTGAGTCCCTTGGGCAATGGCCAATCCAAGATAGATTGGAGTTTAACAGGGTCCATCTTAAACCCCTCTCCAGAAATAACGTAACCAAGAAAATTTACCTGAGATTGGTCAAAGCTACACTTCTCCAATTTGCAGTACAACCCATGCTGTAGAAGTTTATGCAATACCCTTCTGACTTGTTTGTGATGAATCTCAGACTCTTTAGAATGTATTAGTATATCATCCAAATAAACTATAACACATTCATGTTGAAATTCCCTAAGAACCTCATTAATCAAGTCCTGGAATACAGCAGGGGCATTGCAAAGCCCGAAGGGCATTACCGTGTACTCATAGTGGCCATACCGGGTATTGAAAGCCGTTTTCCATTCATCACCCTGCTGAATTCTCACCAAGTTATAAGCTCCCCTCAGATCTAACTTGGTAAAAATCTTAGAACCTTTCAGGCGATCAAATAGCTCAGTAATTAGGGGAATCGGATAAGCATTTCTGATTGTTATCTTGTTCAAGCCCCGATAATCAATGCAAGGCCGTAGTGTGCCGTCTTTTTTATCTACAAAAAAGAAACCGGCTCCGGCTGGAGAAGAGGATCTCCTAATAAAGCCTTTGTCTAGA
Source organism: Pelobates fuscus (assembly GCF_036172605.1). Taxonomy (NCBI): domain Eukaryota; kingdom Metazoa; phylum Chordata; class Amphibia; order Anura; family Pelobatidae; genus Pelobates; species Pelobates fuscus. Next base: position 132,108,415 of record NC_086320.1, on the reverse strand, counting down.
TTCTCCTGAATGTACTCCTCTAAGACTAAGTTCTCCTTAGTGGATAGAGGATATACATTGCCCCTCGGGGGCATAGTACCAGGTAGGAGATTAATCTTACAATCAAAGGACCTGTGTGGGGGTAAAGTATCAGCCTTCCTCTTATCAAAGACTGCCTTTAAATCCTGGTATTGGGAAGGTATCTGTAAATCTGTGGGCTTGTTAGAGTTACTAGGTGTGTCCACTAGGCACAACGGTGAGACTTTCTGTACACAACCTTTCTGGCAACCTTGACCCCAAGAGACTATTTCACCTTGTTCCCAATCAATAGTAGGGTTATGCTTTTTAAGCCAGGGATACCCCAAAACTATAGGAACTGAAGGGGATGAGATAAGCATGAGAGAAATCTCCTCCTCGTGTAAAATACCAATGGTTAGTTTAACTGGTAAAGTTTCACGAGAAATAACTGGATCTAATAACGGTCTACCATATATGGCCTCAACGGCCAAGGGAGTCTCCTTTAACTGAGATGGGATAGAATGTTTCTTGACAAAGGTTTGATCAATAAAGCTTTCAGCTGCTCCGGAATCTATTAATGCCATAGCTTTAAGTACTCCCTTTTCCCAAGTTAAAGAAACCTGTAATAGTAGCCTATGATCCCTGTAATCATAAGTAGAGGACAAAATAGAAACACCCAAGGCCTGTCCTCTGGAGAAACTTAGGTGCGAGCGTTTCCCGGACGGTTAGGGCAATTAAGGCGTAGGTGGCCTCCTACTCCACAATACATACACCGACCCTCCCTTTTCCTATATTGTCTTTCATTCTCTGAAAGGTGAGTGTTACCAATCTGCATAGGTTCTGGGAGATCTAGAATAGTAGATTCAGAATTCTGAAATGCGGGAGTTAGTCTTAAGGAAGGTCTATAACCATTATCACGAGTGTTCTGCCTCTGTCTCATGCGTTCATCTATACGAGAAATAATTGAAATTAATTCCTCTAAATTTTCAGGAAGATCCCTTGTGGCAACCTCGTCTAAGATCGCATCTGACAATCCGTTCAGAAATACGTCCATATAGGCTTGTTCATTCCACTTGACCTCTGCCGCCAAGGATCTGAACTCTAGCGCATAATCCACAAGGGTTAGACTATGCTGTCTAAGACGTAATAGTAATCTAGCAGCACTGGCCTTTCTCCCTGGGGGATCAAAAGTCCTCCTAAAAGTAGTAATGAAAGCATTATAGTTATAGACTACTGGATTATCATTCTCCCACAGAGGGTTAGCCCATCTAAGAGCTTTGTCAATGAGTAGCGATATTATGAATCCAACCTTCGCCCTGTCTGTAGGGTAGGCGCGGGGTTATAATTCAAAATGAATTCCTATCTGGTTTAGGAAACCACGACAAGTATCCGGAGCACCGCCATACCGTAAAGGGGAAGTAACACGGGAAGAAGTTCCCCCTGTGGCTACCTCTAGGCCTGTGTTAGCAAGAGAGATAGATGGAGTACGCATCTCCTCTGCTTGATTACTAGGATGGGATAGTAATGCTTGCAGTGCTAGAGCCATTTGGTCCATTCTATGGTCCATGGCTTCAAACCTCGAGTCAGGCGAACCAAGCTGAGCGTTTGTACCTGCAGGATCCATGGCCCTGTCGTAATGTCAGGATCGGGACAGGAATCCAACACGCAGAGTACGAACAGGAGAGATGTACGTATACCGGACCTTAGAATGGCCGGACTAACGTAAGGAGAGAGCAGAGAATAGTCAGAGACAAGCCGGGGTCGAGGGAACGAGAGAACAGGTAAGCGAGAGACAAGCCGAGGTCAAAGGACACTAGAGGTAAACAGGAACGATAGTACAAGCCGAGTCAAAACCAAATAGAACAATAAACATAAGAGCACTGAGGAACCAGACAAGCTAGAACCACGACAGGGCAATGAACCATTACACACATCCCTCTTTTATACCCTGGTTCTTTAATTGATGACTCCGCCCTTGCCGAGCCCTGATTGGTTGTTCCGAACTAGATTGACAGGTCGGGATGTGATTGCCGTCATGACGTCGACTCCTGAGCGTCGTGTCATAAAAGGAAGCGGGACTCTCGCGGCCGGCGTGGGAATGACTATGAGAGCTGTGAGGATTGGATGAATCAGCCCCGCTGAGAGAACGGCCGTCGGGAAGTCTAACCTCCTCCGAGGTAGAGACTTCAGGTACCCTGACAGTTACCAATTGTTTTCTTGGTGACTATGGTCCCAGCTGCCTTGAGATCATTAACAAGATCCTCCTGTGTAGTTCTGGGCTGATTCCTCACTGTTCTGATGATCCTTGAAACTCCACGACGTGAGATCTTGCATGGAGCACCAGACCAAGGGAGACTGACAGTTATTTTGAGTTTCTTCCATTTGTGAATAATCGCACCAACTGTTGTCACCTTCTCACCAAGCTGCTTGGCGATGGTCTTGTACCCCATTCCAGACTTGTGTAAGTCTACAATCTTGTCCCTGACATCCTTGGACAGCTCCTTGGTCTTGGCCAGGGTGGAGAGTTTGGAATCTGATTGATTACTTCTGTGGACAGGTGTCTTTTATACAGGTGACGAGCTGAGATTAGGAGCACTCCCTTTTATAAGAGTGCTCCTAATCTCAGCTCGTTACCTGTATTAAAGACACCTGGGAGCCAGAAATCTTGCTGATTAATAGGGGATCAAATACTTACTTCACTTATTGACATGCAAATCAATTATAACTTTTTTGACATGCGTTTTCTGGAAAAATGTTTCATTATTCTGTCTCTCACTGTTAAAATACATCTACCATTAAAATTATAGACTGATCATTTCTTTGTCAGTGGATAAATGTTCAAAATCAGCAGGGGATAAAATACTTTTTTCCCTCACTGTACACACCACTATATTTAGACACTAGTACAATTACACCCATCATTCACATGCCGTCACAAACATATGCCCCTACATACGCATTGCCACATACTCCAAACTGGTTATATTCCACTATCCACCCAGTCAGAAAGTCCCATCTCACCCTTTCACATTCATACACTTGGCCACATAATATGTCACACCTACCCACCTTGCACTTATTGCCATCCAGCCCCACACCTAGTTATAATTACCATTCAGTCATACCCCAAACTACTCACATTTATCCATCCAATCACAAACAGCAATCTTCATATATATGACGTGCTGGGGTGCATTGAGAAAGCTGGCCTTGGAGCACCAGAGAGTGTAAATCCAGGCCTGATTCCAATGCTGTTCAATGAAAAGTCTTTGCAAAGCAGGTGCTCTAAGCAATTGCCCACGGCCACTGAGCTAAGCAAACCAGGAAGTAACAGGACCTGTTGTCAAAAAAAAAAACTTTTCACACATAAAGCTTTTCAGCAAGCTAAAGTACGTGCTAGGTTGCAGTACTAGGGGTGTAGGTGTGGGAAGTGCGCGAGGGATCCTAATTGTAAGGAATACAACTTTGTATTCCTTACACTATAGAATCCCTTTAATTGCTCAGAATATTGTTTCATCATGAAAAACGTTATTTTGGGCAAATAGCGTTTCGTCCATGTGGCATTTCAGTTTGGCCGAATTTGCTTTATGTGATTTATGTCTGGAGTCTGTCATTTTTTTTTTAAATGCACTCTCTGCATGGTCTACCCTCAGTGGTCTAGCCTGTGTGATTTGCAGGCAGTTTGGAGAGCGTTCATGCCAAACTGATCAACCTATTCTTCAAGGGGCAAGAAAAACAGTATATCTGTACACAAACCAAAAAAGTGCAATTAGTGCCAAATTAGGTACAAGCAGAAAAATACTTCCCTGTACAAGGTAAAGCTTTCAATGGTATCCCCAAAGACTTCCTCCTGTCTTCCACGAAATATAAGCGAAAAATAGGGGATGATCTGTTAGACCAATAACAAATGAAAAAACATAGCGTATAACTGTGTATATGAATTGAAGTGCTGTATTCACAAATGGCCACTCACATATTCACTAAAGTTAAAGAGCCTTAAGTATGGAATGTATGAGTGGCCATTTGTGAATACAGCACTTGTGGTTAATTCATATACACAGTTATACACTATGTTTTTTTCGTTTGTTATTGATTTAGCAGATCATCCCCTATTTTTTGCTTATATTCTTCAAGGAGACCCACACAATTTTGGACAGAATCAGTTGTATAATTCGAGTCACTGGCCCACTTCCTCTTTCCCTGTCCATCCTGCTTTATGGGATGCCACTGTTGGGGGTATTCATCCTAATTATTATTATTATGTTATTATTTATATAGCGCTGACAAATTCCGTAGCGCTTTACAGTGGGTGGACGAACAGACATGTAGTTGTAACCAGACAAGTTGGACACACAGGAACAGAGGGGTTGAGGGTCCTGCTCTGAACTTACATTCTAGAGGGGAGGGAGTAGGATAAAGTGACACAAAAGGTAATTATCCTAATGATCTAGTGACACAAATCTGACATTTTCAGCAGTAACACTGGCCGTTTCTCTGAAAAGTGGTTGCCTACCCAGTTCCCAAAGCAAGTCTGGATTAAGGTATTTCCAATTCAGTCGCTGTGAAGATACTGATTAAACATTGTGTGTGTTGAGTCCTTGACTTGGAACCACTGCTCTAGATCTGCTTGATGTAGGATTGTTTTTTCTGTAAAATTTACCGATAATGATTCATTAGCTCTGTGATAAGTTCTGATTAAATTATTGTCCTTTCTGCACATATAATTGAGTATTCCTACCATAACTAATTATCTGATCCAGACAATGGTAGTGTAAGAAATGAGAATCAATAGCTTGAATATATAAAATGAATTTTATTGTTAAAGCAAGCATGAGTTTTACAAGGTGAATATGAGTTTTTAAATGAAATAAAGTTTTGTTTTTGTTTGAAAGTAGAAAAAATATGTTTTGTCAGAGTATTAACTAAAAATAAAATACATTGATATTCTTTAGATTATTAGTATAGGATGTAAAGCTTGATAATATTCTATTTATAAGAATGTTCTCCACCAAACTTAAAAATAAGCCATATAATAAGAGCAAACAATATTTTTCTTCAAATTGGATACTCTTCTACTTCCTTTTAACACAACATGGGTCAGTTCTATAACAGAAAACAATATATATTAATGCAAATTATTGCAAATAGTTGCCTTGGTAACCTAATATGCAAGAGATGTGGAAGGAACATGATGTTCATAATTTAGACTTTCAAGTTTCTCACATAGTAACATGTATTAAACCGATGGACTAGAGAGGAAAATGAGGAAAATAATTTAATTAATGCACAGCTCTTTTAAAGACCATTTTTTAAATTAATTTACTTGCTATATTTTAATATAACATATTTATTTGCTACCTTAATAAAATTTTAAATAAGCAAACTGAAATACATACAATTAAGCACGAATACAAAAACTAACGCACATTACATCATTTTTTACCTTACACGGAAAAGGTTGCAGCATTTATAGAAGAAAATGGCAGGGTACTCTGATATCTCTCTTAGGTATTTAATCAATATAGTCATTCTGAAGAATGGCGGTTTCCGGACGATAAAAGCAGAACATTCCGGTGCTAGCATTTACTGTCACACTGAGCCTTGATCTTCAGAAACAAAACATTGTTCTTACATGCCAAAGAATCTCTTCATTTAGTAAAAAAATAAGACTTCAACAGAAACATATTTTATTGTCTTAACTCAACTTGCTATGCATGGTTATCCCTTCATTATTTTCATTAATGCTTTTACTATATTTATATTAATTAGTAAATAATTTACATATTTATTTGAATTTGAAAAAGAAAGAATACGCTTGAAGACTTATAATAACACTGTAGAGCCTTGAGTTCTGGTGTTTCAGAGAATTCTATTCCATGGTACTCAGTTTTGATAGAATACAGAGAAGAGTGAATGATACATTACAATCCAATGCTATAAAACCTTCACCCACTATCACCTCTATTTCTATGTTTCTGTGTTTCTCTGTTTTGTCAGCTACAAAATCTCACAATAATTTAAATTAATGTTTTGCTCTCCCAGTTAACAAGTGATTTATTTGCATGCTTACAATGTTTGTGAGATGTTTGCAGTGATATTGCAAAGGCGCTGAAGGTAGTGTATGCCAATGAACTGCAAATTAATTTTAACTCTTTATTGACTGCAAAGTTACCTTTCTTTTTTTTGTTTAAATTCTTTATTTATTACAAGGTTTAACACCATAGTCAACAGAAACAATATCATATACAAAACCATATGAACACATTCCGGCATCAACATATAAAGGAAGCTTGTATAAGTGTACATAAAAAAACGGTATCGTCGGATATGGCGAGTGCATATCGGCCATGAAGGTCCATATAAAATTATGGTGGTCCACCTAATTTTAAGATATATGTAAAACAAAGAAAGAAACATGACTGGCTGTATCACATGAATCGTGCTAATAGGAAGAATAATTTCACGGCTTCAGTTAACTCATGCACTACTCGTTTATATCTCCCATCTCCAGCCCTGAGCACGAGTTTGCCTCTATAGATGCTCTATCGAACCTAAGATAATCTCTACGCGTTCGTATCTCCCTGCAATCAGGGCTAAGATGGCACCGACAGACTAAAGATGAAAGAAGAACCAGTCAGATTTAAAAGAGAAAAATAGTGAGAGAAGGTAGAAGTGAGAGAGAAAAGCAGAAATAGGAATAAGAAAAGACCATAAGGATGGGTGTAGGGGGGGGGGAGGAGGAGGGAAGGGAAATTAAAGGGGATGTCGCATGGATCTTTCCACACATATGATAATCAGCGTACATGGTCAAATTGGTGTATAGTAGTTGATGGCAACGAGAAGTATGGCACCTATGGGGCCGATTGCGCACTGCAGACCTCCCAACGGGATCCTTAAAGTCCCACTAAAGGAGACGAGATGGAGTGAATTAACAGGTAACAAAAAAGTACCATAGAGACAGGGGTATGGGGGAATGAGCCCATCCCCCCCATCTCCTAATCGCCCACTCCACTGTCTATCCATGGTGCCCAGATCTTTTCAAGCTTCGCAATTGTGCCTCTGACCTTCGCCGTTAATTTATCCATAAGAAATGAATCTTTAATCTTTTGCATCACAACAGTTAGTGGGGGAGTTACACTTTGTAGCCACACTTGTGCTAGGGCTCTCCTAGCAGCCAAATTTACCTTATGTATCAACTTCTGTTCTGCTCTGGACCAGTCCTCCAGAAGTCTGGCCAGAAGGAACACCCAAGGGTCTAGCTTGATCTCTCTATCAAAGATATCCTTCAGTAACTCTGCCACCTGCTTCCAGAATTTCTGAGCCTCCGGACAGTCCCACCACATGTGTAAATAGGTTCCCTTGTAGCCACAACCTCTCCAGCACAAATCCGTAGACATTTTGTGCATTCTACAAAGTTTCACCGGGGTGGTATACCACCTGAACATGGTCTTATAAGCTTGTTCCTGCATGGAGACACATATAGACGAAGTCGCCGCGGCCTCCCAAATCTCCTGCCAATCTACCCCCTCAAGTTCCTCACCAAGGTCAGCGTCCCAATCTGGATATGTAGGTGAGTTCCCCCCATTCTAACGTGGAAGTACTTAAGTGCGAATACATAGCGGTAATAAGACCTTTTGGGAAATGCTCTTTAAGGCACATGTTTTCGAAAAAAGTAAGCGGTGTCAACACGCTAGTTTTAACTGCCGGTGTCTGGGCATAATCCCTAAGTTGCAGGTACCTAAAGAAATCAGAAGGGCGTAGAGCAGCCCTGGTTTTCAATTCTTCAAACTGAAGAAGCGAGCCGCCTTCGTATAGATGGCATTAACGTTGGACACCTGTGCTTTCTATGCCCTTAAAATCTCTAGCATCCAATCCTGGGCTAAAGACTGTGTTTCTCATACTTAATTGACGCGGCATCCCAAAGTTTCAAAGAGTTCGCTATTGCTGGGCACTTGATGTGTGGTGACGGTCTATTGGCCTTAGGGATTCACATGAAGAACTGGGGGATGTCAGGCCCCATGAGGGAGGACTCTAAATCTACCCACCTCCTCTCTTCCGGAGGAGAGTGCCATAACGCTATTTGCATTAGCTGGGCCGCTAAATCATAAAAATAAAGATTTGGCAAACCTAAACCGCCTCTCGATTTTGCTCTGTATAAAATTTTTGTGAAACTCTATGTTTCTTGTTCTGCCAAATAAATTTTCCTATAGCCTGCTGGAGCGTGCCCAGGGCAGCCTTAGTCAGCCTAACCGGGAGAGCCTGAAACAGAAACAAGATCCTAGGGAGCACATTCATTTTTACCGAGTGGATCCTGCCGATCCAAGAGATCGGCTTATCCTGCCATTTTTCCATATCCGTAATTAAAGTGCGAATCAAGGGCACATAATTTTGCTGGTGGAGTTGGGCAGGATCCGCCGTAAGTCGAACCCCTAGGTACTTGATATGGTCTCTAGTAACACAAATTTTATAAGTTCTCCGTATGTGGGCTATATCCGAATCTAGCATACAGAGAGGGAGAGCGCTCGATTTGGATAGGTTCCGGCCAGCCCACTATAAGCTTCCAACACAGTCATCAGTGCTTCCATCGACGTCCTCGGGTCCGTCAGGGTCAGCAGTACGTCATCGGCAAAACCGGATACAACGTATCGCTGACCTCTGATCTGAATCCCTCGAATCTCCTGGGTATTTCACACCTTTTGCAAAAGGGGTTCCAACGATAGAGCGAATAGCAAAGGCGACAAAGGACAGCCCTGCCTCGTTCCATTATCCAAGCCAAAGGGCATCATTTTCGATCCCGCGATCCGGACCCGTGTCTGAATATCAGTGTACATCGCCTTAATCGCGGTCACATAAGTATCTGGGAGGCCAAAGTGTCAGAGAACCTCGAACAGATAGGGCCATTTAACTCTATCGAAGGCCTTTTCCGCATCGAGTGATAAGAGTAACGTTGGGATCCCCTTGTCTGCCTGCCTCCAAATAAGATCGATGTTACGTCTAGTATTCTCAAATAATTGTCTACTAGGTATAAATCCCACCTGATCCGGGTGAATTAAACGCGTTAAGAAAGGGTTCAGTCGAGTAGCTAGGATCTTTGCCAACATTTTTGAATCATGATTTATTAATGAAACCGGGCAAAAGTTTTCCGGAACCAAATCATCCTTGCCAGGTTTTGGCAAAAGTACCACGTCAGCTAGTGACATGTCTCTGTCCGGCTTACCCCCCTCCATGAGATCATTGAACAAGGTTTCCAAATGGGGTGTAATTTCTTCGCGGAAGATTTTATAATAGCTACCTTCAAAGCCATCCGGGCCTGGAGCTTTATTACCTTTCAGTGAGGAAATCGCTGCGTCGATCTCCTCAGCCGTAATTTGCGTTCCAAGGGCAGCAGAATCTTCCCCCCTCAATGTTGGTAGAGACAGATGTGACAGAAAAATCCTGGTATCATCAATTTCACGCTGTCGTGCCACGTCGTCACCTCTGGAATTATTGTACAAATTGGAGAAGCAATCCGTAAAAACCTTAGCTATGTCGGTGGGATCCGTACAATATTTACCCGCAGTATCTTTCATTCTTGTTATGTGTGACTGGCCCTGCCTCGGGTGGAGAGATCTGGCTAATAGTGTATCCATTTTGTTGGATGTTTCATAATAAGTCCTCTTAGACCACACTATGGCTCTAGCTGTATCATCAAGGAGCGCCTCGCAAACCGATGCCTGCAGGTCCCGTACGTCCGCTAGCGTGGCGGGCGACGAGGCAGCCTTATGTTTCTCTTTGCCTTTCTTCTTCAGGGAGGCTTCGCGCATCAAAATACCACGTATAACCGCTTTATGTGCGGCCCATACCTTAGCCGGGCGGAGATCAGACTCCGTATACCTAGTGAAATATTCAGTCAATTCCTTCCGAACTATCTCTACCACGGCCGGATCCTGCAGCAATGAAGTATTCAGCTTCCAGGACCATGGAGACGCCACACATAAATTATCCAAGGTCAGTGTGACTACAGCGTGGTCCGACCAAGTAATAGAGCCGATCGTAGATCCTGAAACCTTTGATGCAGAATGTGAGTTCACCAAGAACATATCGATCCTGGAGTAAGTATCATGGGGAGCAGAATAGAAAGTATAATCGCGGTCAGCTGGATGATGTGCCCTCCAGATGTCCAATAGGCCTGTTCAGAGAATAAAGGAACGGAGCAGTTTATCCTGTCACCCTCTCCTGTGCGACCTCGGCAGACCGCCGCTCTGGCTCCGGTCCGCGGCTGGACACGGAGCGGCGTTGAGGTCTCCTCCCACTATTATCATGCCATGCGGTAGATCATTCACCATCTGGGCCATGTTATCCCAAAATTCAGCGGAGGGGTCATTGGGGGCATATATATTAAGAAAATGAATTGTATGGGACTACAAACTCCCCGACACCAGAATGAAGCGTTCAGATGAGTCCGCTATCACTTTTCCTACTCTGAATTGGCATCTATGGTGTATAAGCACAGTTCTGAATATATGGTCCTTCAGAGCGAATTTCGCCAGCGCCGGTATATGTGTCTCCTGCAAGAACGCTATATCTGGGTTCGAGCGTTTAAGATCCTTGAACATGAGGCGACGTTTACTCGGAGCGTTAAGGCCCTTGACATTCAGGGATAGTAACTTTAATGGCATTGCAGCTGATAGAGAATCACGCTTATCTTACTTACCTGACCCGCCTGGGGCCGGTGTGGATGTTGTAATGTATTGAGCAATAACAGAGAGCAGTGGCCCAATCCCTGCCGACCAGAGCAGTGTATTGCGCCACATCTAAATACTACTACGTCCCCTTCCAAAGGGTCTTGGATAGGGATGAGGGGAAAAGGGAAAAAGGGAAGAGAAAGGATAGAAAAAGGAAAAGGTATAGATAGAGAAAAGAAGAACAATTGTGAGAACTTTTGCCTGGGCTTACCCATAGCCAGGAAAACATGGGGTATATGGTGAAGCGTCTCCAGAGCACATAAAAAGCTCCAGAGCAGGCATATCTAACCGAGTTTCTCTGCAGGAGCTCGGTTATCGGGCGCCACTCTCACTGTCGCTGCAGAGTTGTTGGGGCTAAATCTTGATATAGGGCTATGTCCACCCCTTTGTAGGCTATCGGGCGATCCCTACCGCACTTCATCACGGCCTCCTTCGTTTGAAAAGATAGGAATTTAATAATGACATCATCTGTCATCCGCCCTCTTAGCCCGGGGGGCTCTATGTGCCCGTTCAACATGCCACAAGTGGTCCGGTATTTCGGGGAGAAGTGGTCGGAAAATACCCAAAACAACCTCGGCGAGAGATCCTTCCCCCTCCTGTTCCGGCAGACCGTGGAGGCGAACGTTGTTACACCGCGATCTATTCCCCAGATCATCAATCGCCGATGTAGCCGTGAGGAGTTGGGACGTCAGGAAATTACTCTGCGCGGCGGATACATTGTGGGCCACGACTGTGGATTCCACACGCTGTTCTAACGCCGCCGTTCTGATGCCCAAGGCCTGAATTTCCGCCTTTAACTCGGCAGTGTTGCGGACTATCTCAGTGGCCAGGTAAGATCTCACTTCGGCTTGTTTAGCCAGTATCTGGCCGGTGTCGGTGTCCGAGCCCCCCAAGGCCACACCGCTACCCGGGCTCGAGGGTGAGCGTGGTGTTCCCTGGCCGTCCCGTCCGCCATCTTGCGTGCTTAGTCGCATAGCGCGAGAGGCCGCAAACAGTTCGGATACCGTTGTAGCCGGTTCAGTCGGTTCAGCCGGTTCAGTCGCCGGTTCAGTTTTTTGCCTGTTTCCTCGGGGCCCTCTTGTCCATCGTAGTTCCCCCGCAGGTATATGCAATTTTTGTAATTTGTCTCCGCTAGTGTAAGTCGTTGGCACCATGGTCGCAGCGGAGCTCTCTACGTCCAGCTCGCTCGGCTGCAAACCACACCCCCGCAAAGTTCCCTTATCTTCTACTCCATGATCACTGATCCATGATCCAGTTTGTCCTGTGACCAATCTGGGCATGTGTTTTCCAAATTATTGTTTTGAACCTATGCCTCCTTGATATTTCTGCATCATTTTATTCAATTTGCCCATGCATGAACCTTCATGATTTATTTTCCTATGATAAGTCTTCTCAAGGGACAGCTGATCCGAGGACATCCAGTTCTGTCTCTGGCAATGCAATGTAAACCTCACTTACAGTGTTATTCATTGAAGTGGGAATTGTTGGGTACATTCAAAGTGAATTTCAAATTTTAGACCAAAATAACGAAACTGGAAGCACAGTTGACGTGGAAAAAAATTCTAATTCAGCTAGGTGGCCTTAAATATCAAACTCATTCTGAATTCACTATAAAATTCCTTGCAATTTCCACTTTAGTGAATAGCCCTCTAAGACAGTCTTTAGAGTATTACTTAGAAGCTAATTTCCATAAGGTTGGTTAATGCTGGAAGCTGTGGACAAGAGATGGAGAAAGAACCAATTAGGTGATCCAAGTTCTTTCTTCCAGTAACCTAGTCTCATTGCATACACATTTGCAACCATTACAATAAAAGTATTATTAGTGAACTAAATAATTACAGAATGCGATATACCTATACGTATATAAAACATAAATTAATAAAGCATTTTACATCACCTAGAGTGCTAACAGGTTTCAATCTATTTGAATGTACTGTTATCCTTTCTTATGTGTTCCTGTTACATTATCTGCAGAAACATTTCCATTTCTAAAAATTAGTTCAAATAGCATACTAATCAAGCCTTTGCAGACCTTTGTTTATTCCAATGTACAATTGTGATAACAAAAATAAACCTGCAATGTGTTCGTGATATGGAGTTAACTGGGCATGGTGCTTTGCTGTTATCAAGCAAATACACCTGCTTGATGATTTGTAAATCACTGAATTGAAAGTCTGCATTTGGCATGGCTCGCATATATGGAGAAGTTGGCGTAATAAAATATTCTGCATTAATGAGAAATAAAGAAAATTGCATATAACCAAAATTATACATATTTGTATGAAATAAAATCAACTCCTGGTTTATAAAACTAGCTATTTAATCATTTGTAAATCTTGTAGGATTTATATGATGAACTGGGTATCAATACCTATTTTTCTGTATTATCTGACTTTTTACATGTTAAAATCTAGCAGCAGTGTAAAAGGATAGGACACATTCTCTGTGTGTATTTAATACTGCACAATGACAATTTCAACAACAATAATAATGCAATTCTGAATTTACGTTTAAAAAGACATTACAGGCTGATGAAGATTTGCATTTTTAATGTGCAATACAGATTATGAAAAAAAAAATTAAAAATTAAAAAATATACTTACTTTTTAACATCCTTGCATTTTCTGCAAATCTCTAGACTTTGCTACATTTGCAGTGTTCTCTGCCCAGATCTAAAAGTGCCTCGATCAATCAACACACTGTCCTTATTTTCACCTGAAAAGATTGTTTATTTATCTTTTCTTCCTTGCCGCGGTGCTCTCTCCATGACCGGCCAATCTTGATTATGTCAGCCAATCCAAAGCTTGCTCATAGGGAGGCGAGTGCATGCGTTCAGCACTGTTGCACTGAGCCAATTAAATGGTCTCTATGAGACCATCTTACTGGATAGCAAAATTTAACTATTGGGGCAGAAGCGCTTTTAGGAGCTGTTAGTGTGATAACCACTAAAGGCATGTTAACCCTGCAATGTAAACATTGCTGTTCACGCAAAACAGCAATGTTTTCAGTTGCAATTAAAACAACAGGGCTTGGCATCCAAACCCAGGGCCACCACCAGGGGGTGACAACCATGACGGTTGTCACGGGTCCGGCGGTCCTGGGGGGCCCGGACTGCACAGGTAATCCGGTAATTCTCCTCCAGCACTCTCAAGAGCCATGGCTGTAAAGCATTGCTGCGGGTTGTCATGACAACGCTCCGCGGCACGCAATACATGCTGGGCTCCCGTCAGAAATAGAGCACTGGCTGGGAGGAGGGAGAACATGGAGAGAGTCTGCTGGGCTCCTCCTTGCTGGCCCAACAAGCGGAGCCACCGGACCACCAAGGAATCCAGTTTCCCTCCCTCCCTGGCTACAGGCAAGAGGCAGGGAGGGGGAATCATTTTTTTTTTAAATTATAAAATCTCTAAATCAAAAAAATACCACCCAGCAGCATTTGTCACACATCCACCACACACATACCTCATCAAACACACAAACTACACCCACTACACAGCCACACACATCATCTACTACACAACCACACACATCATCCACCACATAAACACACAAACTGCATCCACTACACAATCATACACATCATCCACCACATAAACACACAAACTGCATCCACTACACAAACACACCATCAACCACATAAACACACAAACTGCATCCACTACACACATCATCCACTACATACACACACAGTATCCACTACACAAACATGCAATCTGCATTCACTATTCACATACTACATCCAGTACACAAATACATACTCTGCATTCACTATACACGCAATACATCCACTATACACACACACTCTATCCACTAAACAAACATACAATCTGAATCCACTATAAACAGCGCATCCACTTTACTCACGCGCTTTGTATCCACTACACACATTCTATAGCCACTATACACACAAACAAATTCAGTACACACACACTTCATCCTTGTGGGTGGACTTAAGATGGGCCCTATGAGTGGATTTGGGGGCGGGTCATGTGGGCAGACTCGGGGCAGGTCATGTGGACTGACTTGGGGGTGGGCGGAGCCCAGACCGTGGGCTGTGTCAGGGGCCCCAAAAATTTCTGGTGGCAGCCCTGCCCGGGGGCCCAGACCGTGGGCTGTGTCAGGGACACCAAAATTTCTGGTGGTAGTCCTGTCCAAACCACTTCATTCAGATGAAGTGGGCTGGGTGCCTGTAGTGTCACTTTGTGGAGCATTGTGTATAATAACTATCATCAGCTTACTGGCAGCTCCATTAGTAACTTCCTTTTATGACATTTGACACCAGAGGGGTGAATTCATAGTTGCAGCAATGTTTGCAGATCAATGCAGTTTAAAGTGAATTTGAGAAGATATATAAATTCATCTGACAAGCCTTGTTATATGTGCAGTGGTGGATGGGAAATAAATTCCTCACAACTTTTGTAATGTACAAGCATGGATTCAAAAGTGCATTCCATGTAAACTCTGTTTGTGTGTTTTAGACACTGATTTAGATTTGTTTCAGTCCAAACTGCAATTTGT
The DNA here is from genome assembly GCF_036172605.1 of Pelobates fuscus. Taxonomy (NCBI): domain Eukaryota; kingdom Metazoa; phylum Chordata; class Amphibia; order Anura; family Pelobatidae; genus Pelobates; species Pelobates fuscus. The sequence continues at coordinate 132,093,179 of NC_086320.1, read as the reverse complement.
CTGAATTTGGGCTGATCGGATAAACTGGTGAATTTCGGAACTCTGCAGCGAAATATATCAATATAGATTGCTCCTCCTGTTTTTCCCTCTGTTGCTTACTTTTTCTTACTTGATCTGTGCAACAAATGGCGGGAAAATGTTCCTACCAGTGTATTGCAAAATATATACATACATTGTTATTCATTAAAGTGAGAATTCCAAGGGAATTCAAAGTGAATTTCAAATTTATGGCCAAAGTAAAAAATTGTTATAGTTTGGCATGGCTATTTTGTCCTTAAATGTGAAGTTTGTTTTGCATTCACTTTTAATTTTCAGTTTAGTGAAAAAAAAACTATACTGTAATATAATATTACATATTATATATTATGCATATATTTTGCAGTCCGCTGTTGGCTCATTTTTGCACCATTTTGCTTTGTCTAATTAATTTCTGTACTGAAATTTTACTGGATTGCTTTACAGTTAAAAACCCAAATTGCTGTGTTTGCCTATGCTATTTCTAAAAGACTGATTCCAGGACATAGGACTAAAAAGGATGTTCTATCTATCTATCTATCTATCTATCTATCTATCTATCTATCTATCTATCTATCTATCTATCTATCTATATATCTATCTATCTATCTATCTATCTATCTATCTATCTATCTATCTATCTATCTATCTATCTATCTATCTATCTATCTATCTATCTATCTATCTATTCTACCAGATAGTGCATTAGTGATGAAAATGCATGTTGAACATTGTGAGTGATATATATAATAAAAGTCTTGTGTGGAAAAGTGGGTCAGAAAAATTAAATCTCTCGTGAAATTTGCTAAGAATTATAACCGTCTTCTTATCTGTTTATTCTTATTCTGTGTTAGAATCATCAGCAGCAGCCTCAGGTGGAACCAAACTAATGAGCTTAGTCTTGTGACTGTAAGTGAAAATCTCACTCTGTGTACATAATTCATGCTTAAATTGGCTACCTGACCAAATCCATACTCCATTTAGAAAGCAGCAAGACGTAGAAATAACCAACAAGCCTCAGGAAATTGCTATGAATACTACTTATTGAATTGTCTGTCTGTGCTTTGTGCATTGGAATACATATACATAGCAATGCAGGGATATATTAACATGGTTATATCATTTTGTATTTATCTAGTTCACACAGATACTGCAACTATTAAACAGCATAGCTACCCTAGAGAAGTATTCAAGATCAGCTGTATCCTGTCTAATGGTTTATTAATTAAATGGTAAATTATGGCAAACTGGAAACTGAAATGAATTATAAAAGCATAATTAGACAGGGAAAATATCAAGTTTACAATGTATTCAGGCTATATTACGCCACAGACTGTAGAATATCATATATTATATTTTCCTATTTATATGAATATTATGTAGGTATGTCTAAGGGGTAAAGGAACAAATTATAATTTGCCATGAGAAGTTTGGAATGTGGGTGTATACCAAGAGGAAGAGGAATATGACTTTATATGGCCAGAGTTTTAGCTTAAAGTTCTTATACTATTATATAGTAAATATATAGAACAGAGGCAAAAAAAAAACGCCATTCCTCCATCTACCTCTCTCTCTCTGCAACATCATTAAGCTTTACAATCTGTTAATCATCTATCAAGACTTTTCATGTATGTACTGCTGTTTGCAATGTGAGTACAAGTAATACAGTTATTTTTTTTCAGGTGATATTGCACAATTTTGCTGCAAGCTACTTAAAGAAGTAAGTATACGTAAAAATAAATATTCCGAATACCCTCGATATTTATTATAGGGATGCATTCTTAAATAATTGGCGTTTGGGCCTAGAATGAAAGTTGAACAGGGCAGAAGGTACAGGCACTATTTTTAAAAATTATTATGGAATATGGTGACTTAGAGCTTTATTAAGATTTCCCTGTTAACTAGGCAGGATGTTCATTGGGGCCCCCTCCTACAGCCTTAGGTTCTGTTCTGTGAATGAGTGTGGCTGAATGTTGTGTGTGTGTGTTGTGAGTGTTATATTCATGTGGTGGAGCCTAAATATGTTGTGTGTGCTTGCTGGCTGAGTGTGGTTTGTGTATGGGGAGTCTAAATATTGTGTGTTGCTTGAGTATATGCACAGAGGTGGGTGAGTGCTGTATATGCTTTCTCCACCCCCCAGGACACCTGGTTCATCTCTCTCAAGCACTTTAGATCCACTTATGTATCTATCTCTGCATCCCCAAGGGCGATTTCTGCATCACTTTCCATTAACCAGTTCTCCATGTGTGTCTTTCTCAGAGGCAGATTCAGAGCCCAATCTTGGAAGGGGCACTATATGATTAGTTTGTTACAGTGCCGCAAATAACAAAATCAAAAACAAAAAACAAACTAACCAATGCATATTACTGTATGTTTAATTGCTGTGAGCCTCTGAAGTAATAATTATTGCAAATGAGTGGATAAAAACATTCTAAAGAATTAAACCTCATACACTACTTTGAAATAATAGATGTAAATTGGTGTGGGTGTCACTGTGTGAATGAAGTCGATGTGGATGTGTGAACGCACAGGTGCATTTACGTAGAGTATCACCATAAATGCACATGTATGTGTGCAGGTGGTGTGAGTGTATGTGTGAGTAAATGCAGGAGTGCAGAGGTAAACAGCACAAAAATACAACAACAACCACACACACAAATATAATTATACCCTTTATAAACATGCACATACAGAAGTAAAACATCGGAAACACATACAGATCCAGATACACATAAAACAAAAGCATATAAACAGTTGCACACACAAATATATACAAAAACATACAGATACACACATATTATTATTATTATTAGCATTTACATAGTGCCACCATATTCTGAAACACTTGACAATTATAACATGGGGATATTTGATCATTTACATAAAAAATATAACAGAGACAAGTGGTGAAGAAGGCCCTCCTCAAATGATCTTACCATCTATGAGTAAGGAGTAAAGAAACACAGGATAAATGACAGCATGCCAGAGGTAGTGGGTAATGATGGATAAGATAAGAGTGTGCTGGCATATGAAGTTGAGGGCAACGGAACTGATGAGGGCAGCGTACAAATACAGCCTCAAAAACAAACACATATAATATATAGGTGCCCTCTGATCCCACCTTGATTCTTGTTGTGTGCCTGGCTCCCTTCCTAATCCTATGTACATTTGATTACTTGATGAAGGAAGGTTTCAGCCAGTGGAAGAAGAGCATTGGGCTGTGACCTGTGGGGTCAAAGTACTATTCTAAAGTGCACCGATACATGCTGGATCAGGAGGTGGAATTAAACACTGTGAGCAAGACTTCTTACCAACAGCTCTCCTCTACTGGCCTCTCCCTTGTGTCTCTTCCCACTGCCTGACTGTATCTGTTTTGATATGTTGCTCTTTCACCAGCAGTTGCACCACATCTACTGTCCCCGTGACATCTCTTGCCCTGAGTTTACTTGCTGGGCTGTGGTAGCTGTACCTTTCTCTTCCAGGCTTCAGATGAGCTATTGCAGCATGTAGCAAATGCACTGTGACGATGGAGAAATGGGCAGTAACATGACTGAAACAGATGTGAGAGATAGGTGTCAGAGGCTTCCCTGTGACACACAAAAAATGGCAACTGAGCCCATTCTGATGAGTGGGGGTTCAGAAAGGAGACGCAGGGCTGAGTAGGCAGATCTTTTGATCTCCATACTGTCTCAAGGGGATCCCCTCCACAGACAGCTGGAGCTCCAGGCGTTGACAGAGGCTTACTAGAACCAAGTTTGAGCCCAGACCCTTGGAGGCCATCTATGCCACTGTATTGTTTCTGGAGTGACTGCCTCTGAAAGTAGCTAACTGTGCCTTTATGCTGAACTGATTGAATGGAACCACCACTGCCCTCTAGTGCAGAGGTCTTCCCTGCTCGGCTTCCTTAGTCATGTCTGCTCATTTAGTTTGCTGCCGGGAAACGAGCATTAACATGCTAATAGCGGTTCTACAGGGAGTGCAGAATTATTAGGCAAGTTGTATTTTTGAGGATTAATTTTATTATTGAACAACAACCATGTTCTCAATGAACCCAAAAAACTCATTAATATCAAAGCTGAATATTTTTACATAGAAACATAGAAACATAGAAACATAGAATGTGACGGCAGATAAGAACCATTCGGCCCATCTAGTCTGCCCAGTTTTCTAAATACTTTCATTAGTCCCTGGCATTATCTTATAGTTAGGATAGCCTTATGCCTATCCCACGCATGCTTAAACTCCTTTACTGTGTTAACCTCTACCACTTCAGCTGGAAGGCTATTCCATGCATCCACTACCCTCTCAGTAAAGTAATACTTCCTGATATTATTTTTAAACCTTTGTCCCTCTAATTTAAGACTATGTCCTCTGGTTGTGGTAGTTTTTCTTCTTTTAAATATAGTCTCCTCCTTTACTGTGTTGATTCCCTTTATGTATTTAAATGTTTCTATCATATCCCCCCTGTCTCGTCTTTCCTCCAAGCTATACATGTTAAGATCCTTTAACCTTTCCTGGTAAGTTTTATCCTGCAATCCATGAACCAGTTTAGTAGCCCTTCTTTGAACTCTCTCTAAGGTATCAATATCCTTCTGAAGATATGGTCTCCAGTACTGTGTACAGTACTCCAAGTGAGGTCTCACCAGTGTTCTGTACAATGGCATGAGCACTTCCCTCTTTCTACTGCTAATACCTCTCCCTATACAACCAAGCATTCTGTTAGCATTTCCTGCTGCTCTATTACATTGTCTGCCTACCTTTAAGTCCTCAGAAATAATCACCCCTAAATCCCTTTCCTCAGATGTTGAGGTTAGGACTCTATCAAATATTCTGTACTCTGCCCTTGGGTTTTTACGTCCAAGATGCATTATCTTGCACTTATCCACATTAAATGTCAGTTGCCACAACTCTGACCATTTTTCTAGTTTACCTAAATCATTTGCCATTTGGCTTATCCCTCCTGGAACATCAACCCTGTTACATATCTTAGTATCATCCGCAAAAAGACACACCTTACCATCAATACCTTCTGCAATATCACTAATAAAAATATTAAAGAGAATGGGTCCAAGTACAGATCCCTGAGGTACCCCACTGGTGACAAGCCCAAGCTTCGAATATACTCCATTGACTACAACCCTCTGTTGCCTGTCACTCAGCCACTGCCTTACCCATTCAACAATATTGGAATCCAAACTCAAAGATTGCAGTTTATTGATAAGCCTTCTATGTGCAACAATGTCAAAAGCCTTACTGAAATCTAGGTAAGCAATGTCTACTGCACCACCCTGATCTATAATTTTAGTTACCCAATCAAAAAAATCAATAAGATTAGTTTGGCATGATCTCCCTGAAGTAAACCCATGTTGTCTCTGATCTTGAAATCCATGTGTTTTTAGATGTTCAACAATCCTATCCTTTAACATGGTTTTTCATCACTTTCCCCACTACTGAAGTAAGGCTTACTGGCCTATAGTTGCCCGACTCCTCCTTATTACCTTTCTTGTGAATCGGCACAACATTCGCTAACTTCCAATCTTCTTGGACTACTCCTGTTAACAATGATTGGTTAAATAAATCTGTTAATGGTTTTGCTAGTACACCACTAAGCTCTTTTAATAGCTTTGGGTGTATTCCATCAGGTCCCATTGACTTATTTGTCTTTACTTTTGACAGTTGAAATAGAACCTCTTCCTCTGTAAACTCACATGTAATAAATGACTCATTTATCCTTTTTTTTAACAGAGGTCCCTTTCCTTCATTTTCAGCTGTAAATACCGAACAAAAATATTCATTGAGGCAGTCAGCTAGACCTTTATCCTCATCTACATACCTTCCTTCTTTTGTTTTTAATCTAACTAATCCTTGTTTTACTTTTCTTTTCTCATTTATGTATCTAAAAAAGGTTTTGTCCCCCTTTTTTACTGACTGTGCTATTTTCTCTTCTGTGTGTGATTTGGAAGCTCTTATAACTTGCTTAGCCTCTTTCTGCCTAATCTTATAGGTAATTCTATCTTCCTCACTCTGGGTTTTTTTATAATTACTAAATGCTAACTTTTTGTTTTTTACTATTTTGGCTACATCTGTGGAGTACCACAGTGGTTTCTTGAATTTTTTGCTTTTACTGACAAGCCTAATGCAATTTTCTGTTGCCTTCAGTAGTGCAACTTTTAAATAATCCCATTTCTTTTGGACTCCATTTAAATTGCTCCAGTCTGATAATGACTCCTTTACACATATTCTAATTTTGGAAAAGTCTGTTTTTCTAAAGTCTAAAACTTTTGTTTTTGTGTGGTGTGACTCAGTCACTGTTCTTATATTAAACCACACTGACTGATGATCACTGGATCCTAAACTTTCACCTACAGTAATATCTGATACCAAATCTCCATTTGTTAACACTAAATCTAGTATGGCCTCTTTACGAGTTGGCTCCTCAACGACTTGTTTTAGAGACAATCCCAGTAGGGAGTTTAGAATATGTGTGCTTCTGGCACAAGTAGCTATTTTTGTTTTCCAATTCACATCAGGAAGATTAAAGTCACCCATGGTGATAACTTCCCCCTTCATTGTCATTTTAGCTATTTCTTCAACTAGTAGATTATCTAACTCTTCAATTTGTCCTGGGGGCCTATAAATCACACCTACACGAACTACTGTGTGATTACCAAATTCTAACGTAACCCAAATGGACTCTATGTTCGTCTCACTAACCTTTATTAGGCTAGTGAGTAGTTTTTAGTAGTAGTTTTTAGTTTGTTTTTAGTTTTAGCTATTTTAGGGGGATATCTGTGTGTGCAGGTGACTATTACTGTGCATAATTATTAGGCAACTTAACAAAAAACAAATATATACCCATTTCAATTATTTATTTTTACCAGTGAAACCAATATAACATCTCAACATTCACAAATATACATTTCTGACATTCAAAAACAAAACAAAAACAAATCAGTGACCAATATAGCCACCTTTCTTTGCAAGGACACTCAAAAGCCTGCCATCAATGGATTCTGTCAGTGTTTTGATCTGTTCACCATCAACATTGCGTGCAGAAGCAACCACAGCCTCCCAGACACTGTTCAGAGAGGTGTACTGTTTTCCCTCCTTGTAAATCTCACATTTGATGATGGACCACAGGTTCTCAATGGGGTTCAGATCAGGTGAACAAGGAGGCCATGTCATTAGATTTTCTTCTTTTATACCCTTTCTTGCCAGCCATGCTGTGGAGTACTTGGACGCGTGTGATGGAGCATTGTCCTGCATGAAAATCATGTTTTTCTTGAAGGATGCAGACTTCTTCCTGTACCACTGCTTGAAGAAGGTGTCTTCCAGAAACTGGCAGTAGGACTGGGAGTTGAGCTTGACTCCATCCTCAACCCGAAAAGGCCCCACAAGCTCATCTTTGATGATACCAGCCCAAACCATTACTCCACCTCCACCTTGCTGGCGTCTGAGTCGGACTGGAGCTCTCTGCCCTTTACCAATCCAGCCACGGGCCCATCCATCTGGCCCATCAAGACTCATTCTCATTTCATCAGTCCATAAAACCTTAGAAAAATCAGTCTTGAGATATTTCTTGGCCCAGTCTTGACGTTTCAGCTTGTGTGTCTTGTTCAGTGGTGGTCGTCTTTCAGCCTTTCTTACCTTGGCCATGTCTCTGAGTATTGCACACCTTGTGCTTTTGGGCACTCCAGTGATGTTGCAGCTCTGAAATATGGCCAAACTGGTGGCAAGTGGCATCTTGGCAGCTGCACGCTTGACTTTTCTCAGTTCATGGGCAGTTATTTTGCGCCTTGGTTTTTCCACACGCTTCTTGCGACCCTGTTGACTATTTTGAATGAAATGCTTGATTGTTCGATGATCACGCTTCAGAAGCTTTGCAATTTTAAGAGTGCTGCGTCCCTCTGCAAGATATCTCACTATTTTTGACTTTTCTGAGCCTGTCAAGTCCTTCTTTTGACCCATTTTGCCAAAGGAAAGGAAGTTGCCTAATAATTATGCACACCTGATATAGGGTGTTCATGTCATTAGACCACACCCCTTCTCATTACAGAGATGCACATCACCTAATATGCTTAATTGGTAGTAGGCTTTCGAGCCTATACAGCTTGGAGTAAGACAACATGCATAAAGAGGATGATGTGGTCAAAATACTCATTTGCCTAATAATTCTGCACTCCCTGTATGCACGGTTACTGTAATTTAACCTCAGAACCCAACTATTCATAGTAGGAAGGCAAAAATGTTATATTATGGCAAACAGGAAAATATATATAGATACCATACTCTTAATGATATATGTCAGGGAAATGTATTAGGGATAAGAGATAGAGATATATTTCTATGATAACACACGACATTCAGCTGCTATAAAAACTTTTTTTTTTGTAACAGGTTTTAGCTCCAACACTTAATGTAACCTTCCCTTTTCTTTTTGGCTCACAAGACCATACTAGATATAGCATATCAAATCCATGCAGGGATTAAGAGTTATTGCATGGAGTTCCTCACGCGGCTTGGGGGTAGTGTTTGTAACGGATCACCTGACACCCCGATTGGGTACCTCCGTTGAAGGATGCTCCTAGTGCTTACAGAGGGCTCCAAGCGCTCTGCCAGACACCACATCCACCATAGACCCCACGAACCGCCGCAGCTTGGTTGGGGTCTCGCCGTCTCCTACCAACCCTTGACCTATGACAGGGCTCCATGTTCCAGTGGGTAAACCTCTCCTCCAAGAGAGTGAAGCAGGAACAAGCGCTTAGAAGTGATTATCCAAGGGAGCATGCAGAGCATAGCAATCCCTTGTAGTGTTATAGCAATTCCCCCAATAAGAGACAGGACTCTAGATTGAGGGTGAAGAAGAACTCTGGTTTAATGGCACACACTCTGCTTTTATGCAATTCTCCCATGCAAGGGAGACGCCCACATACAATTATACATTCCCCAATCACACAATGGTTACATCCCACACATCTCCTCCCCTTAGCCTGAGAGGTAACCCAATTATACGTACAGTTTAAACATACATTTTACCCAACTTTCATAACTCTAAAACCATACATCCAATATTAATAACAGTTATATATTATTAATCAGCACATTCCAAATACAAACATACCCAAAAATCATTTGAATCTGTTCAGCCGTTCAGGAGATAGGTATAAGCCACTTTTGACCGACCGCAAGCACATTTTCATGCCCAAAACAGTTCCATGGATTTGGGCTGTGTGGTCGGTCTATTTTACACCGAGAAAATGACTCTTCGAACGGGACTTAGTCTCCAGCCGTAGTGTCGAAGAAGTTACGGGCCAGCGGTGTTCGTGCAATTGGGTAGCCGAAAACAGTTTCATAGATTTGGCTGCACACACCGCTGACCGCGTTCGAATAAGTTAAAATGGCCGCCGCCACGTGTTTGTTTGTCAAAGTGGCGGCCACTTCGATGACTTCAGCACTTCGACTGCATCCGAAGTGCCATTTTAAAAGTACAAACCCTTTCTTTGTACAACACAGTTAAAGGGCCAGAAACAGTAGAATATAAGTCCATTATGCCCAAATACAGTTCTTAAAGGTCAATACATTCCAGGGCCATAGTCGCAGGGCAGGAGGCTAGCAATCAGTCCTCTCCAATGCCCAGTGGCAAATGGCAGTTTGTCACAGTGGTGAGGACGATATATATGTTAAATGTTTTTCTTTTTTTATATATATTGTATTGGTGTAAAGGACTTCATTCTAGAAGAGGTGGGAAATGTATTAGTTAGATGAGATTCATGATATGATTTTGTATTATTAACACACAAGGATTAAACTCCTCCCCAAGAAAGGTACATATTTGCCCAGTGTTTCCTATGGATTTGGAGTGGAACTCAATAGAGATGTGCCGAATAGTTCGCTGGCGAATAGTTCCTGGCGAACATAGCTTGTTCGCGTTCGCCACGGCGGGCGAACATATGCGATGTTCGGTCCGCCCCCTATTCGTCATCATTGAGTAAACTTTGACCCTGTACCTCACAGTCAGCAGAAACATTCCAGCCAATCAGCAGCAGACCCTCCCTTCCAGACCCTCCCACCTCCTGGACAGCATCCATTTTAGATTCATTCGGAAAGCTGCATTCTTTTTTTTTTGACAGAAGTGTGTTATATTTGAGCATGCTAGGTTGAACGTGCGTATATCATGGCTAGTTGCACTGAGGGTATGAGTATATAGCAGTACATTGTTGTGAAAGATGGCTGTCATGCTTAGGGTGTAGCTTGCATGTTATCAACTGTGTATTTATATCAGCAGCTCCACCACTAGTTATAAATCAATTGTGAGTCGCCCCATGAGATGAGACTAGTGAATAACATAATACATGAACGGTTAAGGTAAAGGCATGTAAGGAACTACGACAATAAACTCTTTAGGAGGTGAAATAATGACATGTTTAAACGCTTGCTTCTTTACGATTAGTTAATGTACAGAGAGCAGTTCATGTGATCAGAGGCATGGTGTGGAGGATCGGCTATAGTGGGACATGCTTGGCAGGCTGCTGTTTACTGCTTGTGCTCATCCGATCCCTTCTGGGCGCCAGGTGCAGACCCTGGGAGTCCCTGATACCTGGAACAACAAAGGCAAGTCTCTGGCTGAGTGCCGGGTTCGCGGCTTGAGGTGGTGGAAGCTTGTTTTGTCGGGTGGTCGGATTTGTCCCGGTGGTGCTTCACGTCCGGTGCGGGATTGTGGTGGCTTAAGATGGAGGCGAGTGCTTGACGTGGGGCAGGCTCTGCATTTCTGTTTGTGCCTCCGGTCCCGTCTTTGACGCCTTTTGCGTTGGTGGATTTTAATGGGAACTGCTTCGCTTAGCTGTGGTGGAGCTTGTTGGGGCTGTGGTGGAGCTTGTTGGGGCTTCCTGCTTGTCATTTGCTTCCAAAATTGATTAAAGAGTCTGTCCAGCTTAGATTCAATATCCTGCCATGCTTTGCTGGTACCAGGAGGACACGCGGCTGCCGCCATATTGGGAGAGTCGCAGATGAGTATGTCAGCCTGGGCGGCTGTGCTCTGTGCATCCATTAGCTCCAGACATCCTCTCAGGAGTGGACCGGGATAACCCCCACCTGCATTCTCAGTGAGAGGAGGGACAGTGTAGCTGCTGCTGATTTAATAGGGAAATCGATAGATAGGCTAGTGTATTCAGTGTCCACTACAGTCCTGAAGGACTCATCTGATCTCTGCTGTAAGGACAGCACCCCAAAAAGCCCTTTTTAGGGCTAGAACATCAGTCTGCTTTTTTTTTTCCTGTGTAATCTAATTGCAGTTGTCTGCCTGCCAGCGTGTGAATCAGGCTCACAGCGTATACTGTGCCCACTTGCCCAGTGCCACCACTCATATCTGGTGTCACAATAGCTTGTATTTAAAAAAAATAATAGCAGTCAGTTTCCTTCACACGTGTGCGTTTCAGGGCCTGGCAGGGCACAGGGTCAAACCAGTGCAACTCATATCTGGTGTAACCGTAGTGTACATTAAAAAAAAAAAATAGAAATTTGACTGTGAAATAATAGCAGTCAGTTTCCTTCACACGTGTGCGTTTCAGGGCCTGCCAGGGCACAGTGTCACACCAGTGCAACTCATATCTGGTGTAACAGTAGTGTACATTTAAAAAAAAAAAAACACTTTTTTGACTGTGAAATAATAGCAGTCAGTTTCCTTCACACGTGTGCATTTCAGGGCCTGCCAGGGCACAGTGTCACACCAGTGCAACTCATATCTGGTGTAACAGTAGTGTACATTTAAAAAAAAACTAGAAATTTGACTGTGAAATAATAGCAGTCAGTTTCCTTCACACGTGTCCGTTTCAGGGCCTGCCAGGGCACAGTGTCACACCAGTGCAACTCATATCTGGTGTAACAGTAGTGTACATAAAAAAAAAAAACTAGAAATTTGACTGTGAAATAATAGCAGTCAGTTTCCTTCACACGTGTGCGTTTCAGGGCCTGCCAGGGCACAGTGTCACACCAGTGCAACTCATATCTGGTGTAACAGTAGTGTACATTTAAAAAAAACAACACTTTTTTGACTGTGAAATAATAGCAGTCAGTTTCCTTCACGCGTATGCGTTTCAGGGCCTGCCAGGGCACAGTGTCACACCAGTGCAACTCATATCTGGTGTAACAGTAGTGTACATTAAAAAAAAAACTAGAAATTTGACTGTGAAATAATAGCGGTCAGTTTCCTTCACACGTGTGCGTTTCAGGGCCTACCAGGGCACAGTGTCACACCAGTGCAACTCATATCTGGTGTAACAGTAGTGTACATTTAAAAAAAAAAATACAATTTTGACTGTAATAGATTGAATAGCAGTTAGTTGTCTGCAAGCATGTGTGTCAGGCCTACAGTGTCTACTCTGCCAACTTCTGCCAGTGCACAGTGCCACTCATATCTGTTGTCACAATAGCTTGCAGGCATAGTACCACTAATCGAAAAAAATATGACAGGCAGAGGCAGGCCACCCCGCAGGGGCCGTCGTGGTCGTGGTGCTGTGATTCCCTTTGGCCCTAGAATAATGCCCAGTGTTCAGAGGCCACGTACCCTGAACTCGAAAAGTTCTGAGGACATAGTTGACTGGCTAACACAGGACACCCAATCTTCTACAGCTTCCGCTCGGAACCTTGACGCACCATCCTCCTCCAGCTTAGCTTCGGGCACCTCTCAAGTTACCACTCGCCCGCCTGCTGCCACCACCAACACTAGCACCACAGCCGCTTCACTTGATCTGTCAGAGGAGTTATTTACACATCAGTTGGAAGAAATGAGTGATGCGCAACCATTATTGCCAGAGGATGTAGATAACAGGGATATGTCTCAGTCAGGCAGCATTACACACATGGACGTACAGTGTGATGATGATGATGTTGTTGTACCCGCTGCTGCTTCCTTTGCTGAGTTGTCAGATACAAGTGAAGCGGTTGATGATGATGATGCGTCCGTGGATGTCATGTGGGTGCCTGCTAGAAGAGAAGAAGAACAGGGGGAAAGTTCAGATGGGGAGACAGAGAGGAGGAGGAGACGAGTTGGAAGGAGGGGGAGGTCATCGCAAGGAGCTAGTGGCACAGTCAGACAGCATGCATCGGAACCCGGGGTCAGCCAGACAGCACGCCAATCAACGCATGCTGTTGCCACCACCAGAATGCCATCATTGCAGAGCTCAGCAGTGTGACATTTTTTTGTGTGTCTGCCTCTGACAACAGCGATGCCATTTGCAACCTGTGCCAAAAGAAACTGAGTCATGGGAAGTCCAACACCCACCTAGGTACAACTGCTTTGCGAAGGCACATGATCGCACATCACAAACACCTATGGGATCAACACATGAGTACAAGCAGCACACAAACTCAAAGCCGCCATCCTCCTCCTGGTCCAGCATCTTCAGCCACGTCAACCACTGCTGTCCTTCTTGCCCCCTCTCAACCATCCGCCACTCCGTCTCCCGCCTTGAGCAGTTCCCGCTCATCTGCCCACAGTCCTGTGTTTCTGTCAAGGACATGTTTGAGCGTAAGAAGCCAATGTCACAAAGTCACCCCCTTGCCCGGCATCTGACAGCTGGCTTGTCTGAACTCTTAGCCCGCCAGCTTTTACCATGCAAGCTGGTGGAGTCTGAGGCGTTCCAAAAATTTGTAGCTATTGGGACACCGCAGTGGAAGGTACCCGGACAAAATTTCTTTGCACAAAAGGCAATCCCCAACCTGTACTCGATTGTGCAAAAGGAAGTAATGGCATGTCTGGCACACAGTGTTGGGGCAAGGGTTCATCTGACCACTGATACCTGGTCTGCAAAGCATGGTCAGGGCAGGTATGTCACCTACACTGCGCATTGGGTAAACCTGCTGACGGCTGCCAAGCATGGAATGCGTGGCTCTGCAGAGGAGTTGGTGACACCGCCACGACTTGCAGGCAGGCCTGCTGCCACCTCCTCTACTCCTCCTACTCCATCCTCTTCCATAACCTCCTCGGCTGAGTCCTCTTCTGCTGCTGCGTCTTGCTCCACATCAACGGCACCCCCCCAGCTCCCCAGGTACTATTCCACATCCTGGATACGGCAGTGTCACGCCGGACCAGCACTCGTTGTCACCTATCTGGTACCCGTGGTGTTGTACGTGGCTAGGGGGAAGAACATACCTTCAGTGAGATCACTGAGGACGAGGAATGGGACATGAGTAGCTCGGCATCCAACCTTGTGCAAATTGGGTCTTGTTGCGTGCCTGTTGAGGGACCCTCGTATAAAAAGGCTGAAGGAGAACGACCTGTTCTGGTTGTCCACGCTACTAGACCCCCGGTATAAGCAGAAAGTGCCTGAAATGTTACCGAATTACCGCAAGTCGGAAAGGATGCAACAGTTCCAAAATAAATTAAAAAGTATGCTTTACACAGCGTATAAGGGTGATGTCACAGCACAACGGGAATCTAACAGGGGGAAGAGGTGAAAGTAATCCTCCTCCTCCCACGACCACGCCGGCAAGGACAGGACGCTTTACAGACGTGTTGTTGATGGAGGACATGCGGAGCTTTTTAAGTCCTATGCATCACCACAGCCCTTCGGGGTCCACCCTCAGAGAACGACTCGACCGACAGGTAGCAGACTACCTCGCCTTAACTGCAGATATCGACACTCTGAGGAGCGATGAACCCCTTGACTACTGGGTGTGCAGGTTTGACCTGTGGCCTGGGCTATCCAAATTTGCGATAGAACTTCTGGCCTGCCCCGCTTCAAGTGTCCTGTCAGAAAGGACCTTCAGTGCAGCAGGAGGTATTGTCACTGAGAAGAGAAGTCGCCTATGTCAAAAAAGTCTAGATTACCTCACCTTTATTAAGATGAATGAGGGATGGATCCCGAAGGGACTGACAGTGGGCGATACATTCGACTAAAAAAGGCCTGATGAGGGGGACATAACAGGGATTAAACTGATAAGAATAGTACTACTTAACACACCACTCCTATCTGGTGGCACATTAGATTGCACGCGCAGTGCCCCAAATTTGAAGTAGGAGGACCGACCAAGCATCTTTTTCCATCTCCCGGTTCCTAAAATAGATGCCATATACACGTCCCCTGATAGGGGACGTAACAGGGATTAAACTGATAGGAATAGTACTACTTAACACACCTTATAATAACGCAGAGAGAGGCAATGCGGAGAGAGGTTTCTGAAGAAGAGGAGTCAGAGGAGGAAGGTGGCTTTGAGGAGGTGGAAGACCAAACACAGCAGGCGTCCCAGGAGGCTTGTTGTCACCTTTCAGGGACCCTTGGTGTTGTACGTGGCTGGGTGGAGGAAGAGACCTTCAATGAAATCAGTGAGGACAAGGAACGGACATGGCTAGCTTGGTATCCAACCTTGTGCAAATGGGGAGTTTGCGGTTGTGCAAATGGACTGTTTGCGGTTGTTTGCGGTGCGTTAAACGGGGAGTTTGGTCTGTCACTGTGAAGTGGGCATAACCCTTACACTACCTGATCGATACAACATCATACCTGATGTTTTAAAGCATGTTATTCCAAACAATTTAGGAATGTTAGGTGATTTATGCCCTTTATGGATCAAAACCAGACTCTGCATCAACTATGTAATTTTCCATGGGAGTTTTGCCATGGATCCCCCTCCGGCACGCCAAAGTCCAGGTGTTAGTCCCCTTGAAACAACTTTTCCATCACTATTGTGGCCAGAAAGAGTCCCTGTGGGTTTTAAAATTCGCCTGCCTATTGAAGTCTATGGCGGTTCGCCCGGTTCGCCCGTTCGCGAACATTTGCGGAAATTCGCGTCCGCCATTCGCGAACGGAAAATTTTATGTTTGCGACATCTCTAGAACTCAACTGCAGAAATATAGTTAGTTGAACCCTTAGGGTTTTTAGAATAGTAATTAGAATTTAGATGGAACACTTTCTTATTAAGGAGTTTTACGAGAAGGAGGATTGCAGAGAACAGTTCTTGTAATTTAAAGGAATACAATACGAAGATAATTGATGATAACAGTTTATGAATGTTTACTGAACACAATATGAAGATAGTTTGAAGATAACAGTTCATGTAACCTTAATGACTATAGTATGAAGGTAGATTGATGAGAAGAGTTCATGTAGCTTAAGGATACAATATGAAGATAGATTGATGAGATGAGTCATGTAACCTTAAGGAACACTACATGTAGATAGTTTGATGAGAAGAGTTCCTGTAGCTTTAATGAAACAATATGCAGATAGATTGATGAGAAGAGTTCCTGTAGCTTTAAGGAATATAATAGGTAGATGGTTTGAAGAGAAGATCTCCTGTAGCTTTAAGGAACGCGACATGCAGATAGTTTGATGAGAGGAGTTCCTGTAACTTTAAGGAATACAATATGTAGAGTGTTGGTTGAGAAGAGTTCCTGTAGATTTAAGGAATACAATCTGTAGAGTGTTTGATGAGAAGAGTTCCTGTAGCTTTAAGGAATACAATATGTAGAGGGTTTGATGAGAAGAGTTCCCGTAGCTTTTAAGGAATACAATATGTAGAGAGTTTGATGAGAGAGTTCCTGTAGCTTTAGGGAATACAATATGTAGATAGTTTGATAAAAATAGTTCATGTAGCTTTAAGCAATACAATATGTAGAGAGTTTGATGAGAGAGTTCCTGTAGCTTTAGGGAATACAATATGTAGATAGTTTGATGATAAGAGTTCATGTAGCTTTAAAGAATATGATATGTAGATTGCTTGTCCACTAATTGAACTAAGGGGACACGGAAAATAATTAAGCAGTAAGTATTGAAGTGCCAGTAGGAGGATTAATCCAAGTCTACTTGGAAGGTTTAACAAAGTATTAAGTATTCCAAAGGTAATCCAAGGTCAAAAGAAGGTGGATGGAGATCCACGGTATGAACAGTCCAGGTTCTGTACACGTTCAGAAGTTTAGCGAGAGATTGTTTGTAGCCGGTCAGAAGTTCAGGAAGCTTCAAAATACCAAGCACCTTGAATCTGGTTCCTCTAAGTAGCGTGAGGAAGCCGCGTCAGAGAAGGGGGCGTGTCATTGGTCCGTGAACCTGGAGGTGTCGGATTATCGGAAAAGCCAATAGTTAAGTTCTGACACCCAGTTTCTATATAAGAAGTATAATAGATATTTGCTGTCTCCAGTAGACACACTGGAGACAAATTGATAATCTAAAAGAAAAATCCCTCAGATATCCAATGGTCTTTATGTCGTCTCTAACCAATAAAAAAAAAAGAGGGGTATCGATATTGGTGGCGAGGGAAACAGATATTCAGCTGAAATACCAGGAGATTGATGTAGATGGTAGATTTATGTTTCCGGTTGGTGAGATCAATGGCAGTATTATGACTTTGGTAAATAGCTACAACCCAAATAAACAACCTCAGAAATTTATTTTATCAATATGGAATAAAGTAGAAGAGGTAAAACAAGGAAATTCTATATGGCTGGGTGATTTCAACTTTACTCTTGATCCTCAGACGAATAAAAAGGCTCTGATAGGAGATAAGAATGATAAAAAAAATTCTTAAGACAAGCACAGAAATTCCAATAGATACTAGATAGAATTTTTTATATGATATTTGTAGAACATTCCACATAGAGGAAAGAGGAAATACCCATTATGCTATTCCAGGATAATTATAATTATAGAAGATGTGGGATTAATAGATCTAGTTAAGAAAATTAGGATTCAAGATTTAACCTGGACTGACCATAACCGTTTTGTGGACCCAGGACATACTTGAAAACGAGAGAAATCTCAATGTAACTTTCCTGGTGAAATATTTTATAAATAAATAAATAAATAATGCTGTCATTTTAGATCAAAAGAGAATGTCAATATGCCAAAAAGAGACTGGAGGTTATTTTTTTATTTTTATTAAAAAGTCAAAATAATAAAGAATATATTAAAGACATGACAAAGTTATAAAAACAACAATTTAGAACTAGATACGGTGATTGCCCTCACCCGCCTAATAAAAGAATCATACCTCTAAAGAAATGGAGGGAGGTCACCTAAGAAAGGGTAACCCTTGAATAACGTAGTAAAAGAGAAAGAAAACCCCATTACACTCCACTATCAGGGGGTTCAGTGGGGGGGAGCACAGTGGGGTAATAAAAAGGTTTGGCTCCACTGAACAACAGGCCCTTAGTCTAATAGAAACCTCTCCAGTGGGAGTTTATGAGGGTGCTAAGGAACAACTAGAGGGAAAAGGATCAATAGAGTTCCACGAGGTCAGAAGTTGGAAACATTGTAACTAACAACCCTATTTACTTTGGCACCGCATTAGACTAGTGCCTACCTAAACCAAAAATCCCTAAGACTACATATAATAAAACATTTTTTAAAAAGTGCACATAGTGCTACCCAAGTGAAAACAAAAGATAGTGACAAAAGAAACACCCAACATGTGTTTCGGCGGGCTCACACACCATCACCAGGGGCAAAGTGACCTAGCTATTCCATCTAAGTCTCCCTATATACCTATTGCATAATTTGCCACATGTATCTCACCCAATCAAATGTGGGGGTCAGTCCGTTTATCCGCCAATCAGCAAGCAGGGGGAGAGGTTGCAAGCACAGACCACAGAGGATTGACCCACCTCTGTATAGATGTAACTAATCAAGGGCTCCACCAATAGGATAACATTGCCTTTTAATTGTGGGAGGATGACCCAGGTAGGTTGATTCAAATTGCCTGCATGGTTTGATGTAATGTCCTGACCCACCCACAGAAAAGACAAACTCATTGCTCGTCTATCAAGACAAAAAACGTGGACGTGCCGAAGATGCAAAAGGCACATCCTCCACCACAGTCTAAATATAAGAAGCTCCCAATGCCGCACCCCCAAATATAAAAAATAGGGGAACATGACCATGGGAGGTCTCACGTGAGTGATACTTCATATTGACGCAATGCGCCTGCATAGATAGAGCCATATAAAGACGATGGGCTCATCGTTCGTCACACAAGGAAAGAGGTAGGGGCGGGCACAGGATAATAAGGCCACAATCTCTGTTACTACCTTTATATGTTTAAAAAGGGGACTTCTGCATAATACCCCCTTAAATAGATAATAATGGGAACCATTGATCCCCAGTGTCCTACAGACTGAGATTATGAGTGTACCATACTCGAGCGATCAGGATAGATGCCCCATGAATGCAGTTAAAATTGCTATCTGCAAGCTGCATGCACAATAATATATGCTGATATTGATGATAGGAGCTACAGATGTCACAATCACAAAAAATGAGGGCAGCACAAACAATTGCAAATGTTCACACCAAGAACTACATAAAGTACAAACAATTTGAGCTATCCCCTTTTTTTGTAGGACATGCATTGATAAAGGGGATAACTCGAAACAGTTGTACTTTATTTTCCTGTAAATGAATCTTTTTGTAGCACTTGGCGTGCACATTTGCTATTGTTTGCGCTGCCCTAATTTTTCTATTTTTTAGAAATAAATCACTCTCTGAAATTAACATATAAGAAAATGAATTGCTTAAGCCTTGAGTTTCAAGTTGATGAACAGGTGTCACTTAGTACCTGTTCGTATTGCCAGAATGTACCCAAATAATACCGATAGATGCTGGAGGTGTAATACTATGAGGGGGCACCAGATGCATTTTTAGTGAGGCTGCTCTCTTCTTAAATAATTTGATTCACAACGGAGGAGTTTTTTCGAATTGGCTAGGACGGAAATTAAATTTCACCCCATAAGGATCTTCCTGCATATGTCTTTAGATGGTTTGAATCACGTCAGTATTTTCAATTTTGATTATAATAATTTCACCTGAGGATAAATATCTCAAAGTAGATTAATTTAGTAGTCCTGATTGTGGAAATATATATGTCTAAGACTTGTATCATGTTTTGGAGTAATTTATAAATACTGCCACTAGTGAAGTAATAATGCTATACAATTTCATAATTTCATATTTGGGTGCTGTACGTTTAATAGCAATGACTTAATCCAAAAATGCTACACAAAAGTATATATCTGTAGAAAATAGAGCAATCCAGTATATTTAGCTAAGTGCATTTTGACACTTTTAATTTAACCTTATTATCACCAAGCACTGCCAACCATTGCTAAAACTGTGGATTATATTACATTTCTTGTGTGTCTCATATTTCATTTTGCTGGGGAATACTAATTGTCTTATGTTTCTCACTACTTTAAACACACCAAATGTGGATACCTGAGTGCAAAAATAGCTTACATGTATACACCTGCAAGCTTTTTTTTGAATTTGTGGGCTCAAATTACAAATGTGTTCTAATTTTTAGCCAGACTCCAGACCACAAGTAATTGTTCAAGCCAGACAATAACACAGAATAAAGAAATCTATATTTTTCAGTGAACATCTGGTTCCACAGACTTAAATCTTTTTTTAGTATATGTGTATAGACTAAAGAATACATCTTGCAGGATGTGTGCTGCTATGCAAATTTGACATTTCTAATTTGAGATTTAAGAAATTTCAATAATTTGTAATTTGGTTGTTGCCAAAATGTTGATGTTTCTAAACTGGATTATAGTTCCCCATGCATACTATGTGATTTGATTGTTGCATTGATAAGATTTTATTGAGTATTTAATACATTTATTATGGTATATTTATTATACTTTAATTTGCATGTTGGTGATATATTGTAGGTGCTTTCTGTGGATTTTAAATTTACTTTTTTTTAATTATAAATGAAGGATTGATATTTATATTGTAGTATAAATCTATGCTGATTAAACACTATCTGGGTAAATGTGTGTGAATGTCAGTGTTGTTTTTACATGAGCCCTTTTATTAGTCTTTAACGTTTAAGGTTATTCATAAATTTCCAATCCAAATGATAAAATAAAAAGAAGAAATCTCTAATTTGGTTATAATCACTGCTTGAATATTTTAGCCCCAGCTTTACAATTTAGTTGCAATTTGTTACAGTTCATTGTTTATAGAATAATCATCTATTTGTTCTTAATATATATTTGTACAAATCACTTATGTGTGGGAAGGACATTAAAATTGACAGATTCAAGCTTTTAGTTTACACGCTGATCCACAAACATTCATTATCTCGCAAAGGCTTTCTTAAATAAATATATATATATATATATATATATATATATATATATATATATATATACGTTCTGTTCACATTAAATATATATATATATATATATATATATATATATATATATATAAATATGTAATATAATGGACTGTGTACTCTATGGAAATAACACTGCTCTTGTATGCACACATTACTGAAAATGAGTACGTTGAAAGCAATTCAAATTAATATATTATTTGTAGCTAAAGCATTACAAAGGCTGACAGGTCTGCCGCCAGTTTGCTCTTAATGGTCTGATGTTATCATTCATTTAGGTTCAAATGAAATTCAATTTTATGCAGCTCATTTATCTGCTTATCCCCTTAAGGACACATGACATGTGTGGCATGTCATGATTCCCTTTTATTCCAGAAGTTTGGTCCTTAAGGGGTTAAATAAATGCTTGTCTATGTAAACCGATATTAACAATCAGTCTGTCTGACAAAATTCCCCTATGCAAGGTTTGTCAATACCTAATTTTTGGGAAACCATGAAGCAAATCACACTGACCCAATCAATGAAAACCTTAATTCTTCATATTTAACTGGAAATTAGATCAAGTTTCCCATAAGGACTAAGTGATACATTGTGTAGCAAATCTATAAAATTTTTAATTAATTTAGATTTATATGACGGAATGCTAAATAATATTTAGATGAAAAGCATGTCATTTATTATGTATGCTACATAAAAATAAATCAAAACAAAAGAGGAAACTTTATAGTGTACCTGACACGGGACATGCATGTTTAGTTAGAATGAATAGAGAGAAAAAAATCACTTATGCATTGTGCTAGCAGAATTGCCAACAAATGTATTGGTTGTATAAAAATAATGTTTATTGAATTATGGTTCCCCTCCCACTTATTATTTAACTATCACAATATAGGTGATAATGAAGCCCATGGAACAGCGCAGTCAGGGGAGTGGGCCTTGACAGAGCCAGGAGTAGGCAGGGGAGTAACCAGTTAAAGGGGCGTGGTTATCTGTAAATGGGGGTTGGAAGATAGGAGTATATTAAGCAGCCATTTTATGAGTAAGGGACATTTTAACTAAACTGACACTTACCTGGTAATTGTTTTGGCAGGTCTGGGTTGTTTTTTTCTTTTGTCTTTTAGGTTATGGCATCGATGGAAGAAATCCTGGAGGGAGTGAGAGCTGCTGTGCGGGATAGAGGACTGGCCTGGCTTCATGAGCAACTGGGGGCTCAGGGTCCCCCCCCTGCGACCCTTGCGGCGGCTGCACGGCGTTCCATGAGGAGGGCGAGACCGCCTCAGCGGCTGAGCCCAGGCGTGGAGCCCGAAGTCGGCGGACGGAGGAGCCCGTCAGCGGAGTCTGTTGGGGCGCTGGAGGAGGTAGCGGGCCCCAGCAGAGTGGAGATACCGCGGCCGGCACCGTCTGTTCGACGCGGTGCTGGCCGGGCGCGGGCTATAGCTAGGCCGCGGCCTGCCACGCGGGGCGCGCCCCGCCAGGAGGCGGCAGGCGGGACGGTTGCGGCTGGAGCCAGGACCCAGAGCGGAGCGGATGGAGGGAGCAGTGAGCAGATGCGGCCTGGTGAGTCAGGGAATGGCGCTGGGGCCGGGCAGCGGGCGGGGGGCAGAGCGGAGGCCTCTAGAGACCAGGCGGTCCCCCTGATGGCAGGGGGAGCCCCTGGACAAGGGGACACAGCGGGGGCGGCCTATAGTGGGGCCAGGTGCAGCACTGGGGACATAGACGGCGGGTCCGCCCAGCCAAGTGCCTTGGGGCAGGCAGGGCCCACGGCTTTGGGGGACCGGGGACGCCAGGAAAGGCCAGGAAAGGCAGGTGGAATGTACAGCGTGTCGAGATAGCTCCCAAGAATCAGCCCAGGGCATGGAGGCAGAACGGGCTGGGAGAGAGCGGGAGGGCCACAGGGGCGGCTCCCAGGGGCGGCGGGGTCTCACACACAGCCCTAGGCCGCACCGCACCAGGGAACAGCGCAGCGCCAGTGCCATGCGCGACAGGAGGCGGGCGGACGGGTGGAGGGGCAGAGAGAGGAGCAGGTCAACAAGCAGGCATAGTAGGAGGAGATCAGTTTCGGGGGAACGGAGGAGGAGGCAGCGGCGCAGCGCGTCTGGGTCATCAGGCAGGAGCTCGCCAGGTCAGCGGCGCAGCGCTTACGGCCGGGAGGGCCAGGCAGGGGGACGGGACAAGGTGCGGAACTACAGGCAGGAGCGTAAGGAGGTTGGGCGGGTATGTGATCATGTGGACACACTACCCAGGTGTCGTTCTCCTTGCAGGTCACGCAGCCCTACACCCGCGGTCCTGAGGCAGGGCCAGGCTGACAGGAGTCGGTGCCAATTGGATGCTCCGGAGCCAAGCATGGCGGACGGAAGGGAAACGAACCCACGGCCTTCTGCGGCTTCGGGCTCAGGCGGTGAGTCAACTGTTGCACCACACGCAGGAACACTGTTGAATTGCTTAAAATCTTTCTTAGACTCATGGGCGGGTGGGGAAGTAGCTTCACCTCAGTTTGGGAGAGTGTGGGCATGTGAGAAGGGCCAAGGGTCGTCGGCTAGGGCCGAGGGTCCGGCGCTGGATAGCGAGGTGGGTTTATCTGTGTCTGAAGCTAGTAAGGAGTCGGGGGAGAAGGTTGGTGTAGGGTGCGAAATTACCGACGCTGCGCGGCAAATCGTGCACGTGTCTTTCTCGGGCCCATTAGGATGTCATCTGAAATTGGAGGTGAAGGAAAAGATTTGGAAGGGTGAGTTTGTGGAGGTTTTTTCCCTCCTCCCGTTGGAGGAGTTTTTGGACATGAAAGAGGAGGACAAGAAGGACGCGAAGAAGGAAGAGGAGGAGAAAAAACGTAGGTATCGGAAGATTCCCAAAACATTTGGGAACTGGCTAAGGGCCTTTTGTATCCTGGCCAGTGTAATAGGGGAAAAGTCCCCGGATAAATGCTCCCAACTGTTTTGCTATCTAGACGGGATTGGGGAAGCGTACCGGACTTACGGTGGGGTCGCCTGGTGGCGGTACGACGAACAATTCCGCCAGAGGTTAGCGGCGAATCCCAGCATGCGGTGGGATCAAATGGACCTCCCCCTCTGGATGCAGCTCATGATGGCGCAGAAGGCTGCGCCCTTTCACGGGATGGCCGGTGCGGCCCCTGGGGGACCTGCATCGGCCGGGCAAAAGAAAGGCTTCTGTTGGCTCTTTAATGAGGGCCAATGCAAGTGGGGAACGTCGTGCTGGTTTAAGCACGAGTGCTCCGGTTGTGGGGGGCCCATGGAGCCAGTCAGTGTTTTAAGCGAGGTAAGTCTGCACCAGGAGTGGGAGCCGATGGAGCGTCGGCCCCCTCCGCTGTCGCGGGGGGCAACCCCGGTGAAAATAGGCGAGATGCTACCGTGGCTAAAACAGTACGGTAACCACCAGGACGCCGAATTCTTATGGCGGGGTTTTACGGAGGGGTTTACAATACCTTTTCAGAGTAGGGATGTGGGGAGGTTATGCAGTAACCTCAAGTCGGTGGGTGAACACCCGGGGGTTGTGCGGGACAAGTTGCTGAGGGAGGTGCAGCTGGGTAGAATGGCAGGGCCATACGCGGTTCCGCCATTGCCTGACTTGAGGGTGTCCCCGCTGGGGGTAGTCCCCAAGAAGGAGGCGGGCAAGTTTAGGTTGATCCATCATTTATCGTACCCGAAAGGGGCGTCAGTAAATGATGACATTGATGAGGCCCTGTGCTCCGTATCGTATGCATCATTCGACCATGCTGTCGAGTTGGTTCGGAGAGCAGGGCAGGGTGCTTTGATGGCGAAAGTGGATGTGGAAGCAGCATTTCGGCTCCTTCCTATCCACCCAGACTGTCACCACTTGTTGGGGTGTTTTTTCGAGGGTAAATTTTTCGTGGACCTATGCCTACCCATGGGTTGCTCCATTTCATGTGCGTATTTTGAAAAATTTAGCACGTTCTTGGAGTGGGTAGTGCGTAAGGAAATGGGCGGGGGTACAGTGGTCCATTACCTGGACGACTTCTTGTGTGTGGGCCCGGCGGGGTCCGACAGATGCGCCCAGATACTACGGGTTTTTCAGAGGGTAGCGCAACAGTTTGGGATCCCTCTGGCTGAGGACAAGACAGTGGGCCCGACTGAGTGCCTGAGTTTTCTAGGGCTGGAAATTGACTTGGTCATGGGGGAATGTAGGCTGCTGGAGGAGAAGTTGAGGGCGCTCCGCCAGCAAGTGAGCGCGGTAAAGGGCGCTAAGAAAGTTACGCTGCGGGGACTGCAGTCCTTGCTGGGAAGCCTTAACTTCACTTGTAAGGTGATCCCTATGGGTAGGGTTTTTTGTAGATTGCTGGCTAGGGCTACCTGTGGTGTGCGGCTGCCGAGTCACTACATCAGGGTGTCTGTGGACATGAGAGAGGACTTGGACATCTGGGACCGTTTCCTCACTAAATTTAACGGGCGGGTGTTTTTCAGGGATGCGACAACGACATCTGGTGACGCTGGGCTGTTTACGGACGCCTCGGGGAGCGTTGGCTTCGGGGCATACCTTGGGGGCAAGTGGTGTGCCGAGGTTTGGCCTGAGGCTTGGTTCGAGAGCCCTTTGATTAGGAACCTTGCCTTCTTAGAGCTTTTTCCAGTAGTGGTAGCAGTATCGCTCTGGGGCAGGGAGCTCAAGGACAAGAAAGTTATCTTCCACTCTGATAACATGGCAGTGGTACAAGTAATTAATAGTCTATTGGCGTCGTCCCTTCCTGTGGTAAGGTTGTTGCGGCAGCTAGTGCTTTTGTGTATGTCTTGGAACATTGTCTTCAGGGCACGGCACGTGCCGGGTCTGCTGAATGTGGTCGCTGACGCTTTGTCTCGTTCGCAGTGGGAGCGGTTTCGGGAAGCGGCGCCGGACGCGCAAGCGACAGGGCAGGCGTGCCCAGAGGAGATGTGGCGGCTCGGGACGTCGTGCTTGGGCGATACATAAGGAGCTCGCTAGCACCGGGAACTTGGGCCGCTTATACAAAGGTTTGGAGTGAATGGGAGGAGATGATGGCGCAGGCTGGAGTGGGCGATTCCGCTGCCGGTAGGTTGGATACGCTGTTGTGGCTTCTTTGCAGGTTGGTGGCAGGTGGGTCGTCCCCTTCTAGGGTGGAGCGCTACATGTCTGCTCTGGCTTTCCTGTTCAAGTTTAACGGGTGGGAGGACTTGACAAAACATTTTTTGGTGAAACACACATTGAGGGGATTCAAGAAAGGCAAGAGGTCGGTGGATACGAGGAGGCCCGTGTCCTTTGCCACCCTTCATGGGTAGGTGGGGTTGTTGAACGACGTGTGCATATCGGCATTTGAGGTAACTTTGTTTTCTGTGGCTTTTGTATGGGCTTTCTTTGGGGCTTTTCGAATTGGGGAATTGGTGAGTGCCAATAGGTCTGGGACAACGGGTCTCCGGTTCGAGGATGTGGTGGTCGAACAGGACAAGGTCGTGATCTGGCTCCGGCGCTCGAAGACGGACGTCTTCGGAAAGGGTAAGAAAATTGTCCTGTCCTCGCTACCAGGGTCTACGGTGTGTCCGGTGGCATGTGGGGACATGTTTTTGCAGATTCGCCCAAAAGTTGGTGGTTGCTTCTTGATACACGAGGATGGGAGAGCGCAGTCGCGCTTTCAGTTCTTGCGGGTCTTCCGCATGGGTTTAACGAAATTGGGCTTGCAGCCCGGGCAATTTGGTACACACTCCTTCCATATAGGGGCTGCGACTGAGGCGGCGCGTCTCGGGCTAGGAGAGGAGCGGATAAAGCGGATTGGGAGATGGGAATCCATCAGGTTCCGTGCATATGTAAGGCCGGATAGGTTGGTGTGAGTGGAATGTTGTGGCTGTGGGTAACAGGTGCTCTGCCGGATAACTGAATTTGTTTCTTTTCAGGCTTGGTCGCTTGGCTGGTGGGTCACTCGTTTGTCTACTGGGCGGAGAAGAGGGCCACAGTTCGGAGACAAGGCACACAACTGGGTTTTCTTCGGGACACAGTGGACCTTCGGTGGTTTGGTTTTCGGGGTTTCAGCTGGCAGAGCATAAGTGGGGAGATTTTTGGAATGTTATCAAGGGGGTTTGCCCCGGATGTACTTTTAATTCACGGTGGGGGCAATGATTTGGGTTTGGTCCCCCAAAAGGTGTTGGTCAGGAGAATGAAGAGGGACCTAGATAGGGTACGGGTGCTGGTCCCTGGCGTGGTAATAGTGTGGTCTGAGATGGTGCCGCGGTTGAACTGGAGGCATGCCAGGGACACGGCGGCTGTGGCACGTTGCCGAGGTAAAGTAAATAAGGCCATGTCTGTCTTTATTAGGAGGATAGGGGGGGTCCCGGTGAGGCACTTAGAACTGGAGGGTATGTTGCCCGGTTATTTTAGGCGGGATGGTGTGCACCTGTCTGAGGTTGGGTGTGATCTCTTAAATTTAGGTTTCCAAGAAGGTATTGCTAAAGCCCTATTTATGTGTGGTGGGGGTCGCTCGAGACATTAAGGGATCAAGTCTCTTGCTATGGCGGGATAGGGCTTGGGTAATTGGAAGGTAGGAGGAGTATCAAGGGGTTAGGCTAAAGTTAGGTTGGATTAGACCGGAGTGTTAAATGGTTTGTGGGTTCGAGCTCATCGGTGGCTCCGAACCAGGTGGTGTAGGGGGGTCTCGGTACACCCCTACAGTTAAAAAAGTTATGGATATGGGGCCTCTTTGGTAGGCCATGTGTTATGTGTTATTTGTTATTTATAATGTTATGTATTGTTATTGGTCGGGGTCATTGCCGGGGGTAATTTATGTACGGTGGGGGATGGGGGTAAATTTATATTATGTGGCAATGACCCCAATTTGTTATCTTGTTTATAATAATAAATAAAGCTGTGGACTTTTATATTCCAACAGAAATACGGAGTCTGTAAGATATTGGGGGTTGGGGTAAACAGCGCATCTGCCGAATAACGACTGTGCGCATGTCATGAAGCCCATGGAACAGCGCAGTCAGGGGAGTGGGCCTTGACAGAGCCAGGAGTAGGCAGGGGAGTAACCAGTTAAAGGGGCGTGGTTATCTGTAAATGGGGGTTGGAAGATAGGAGTATATTAAGCAGCCATTTTATGAGTAAGGGACATTTTAACAAAACTGACACTTACCTGGTAATTGTCCCTCCCACCCTCCCTGTAGTTTTTGAGTTCCCGTTTGGTCACAGCGGCGGGATAGGGCTTGGGTAATTGGAAGGTAGGAGGAGTATCAAGGGGTTAGGCTAAAGTTAGGTTGGATTAGACCGGAGTGTTAAATGGTTTGTGGGTTCGAGCTCATCGGTGGCTCCGAACCAGGTGGTGTAGGGGGGTCTCGGTACACCCCTACAGTTAAAAAAGTTATGGATATGGGGCCTCTTTGGTAGGCCATGTGTTATGTGTTATTTGTTATTTATAATGTTATGTATTGTTATTGGTCGGGGTCATTGCCGGGGGTAATTTATGTACGGTGGGGGATGGGGGTAAATTTATATTATGTGGCAATGACCCCAATTTGTTACCTTGTTTATAATAATAAATAAAGCTGTGGACTTTTATATTCCAACAGAAATACGGTGTCTGTAAGTTATTGGGGGTTGGGGTAAACAGCGCACCTGCCGAATAACGACTGTGCGCATGTCAAGTCCTCTATGCCAACAGAATTACATTGGAGAGCAGAAGAACCATCCTTCACTGTGCTATTTCATCAGCAAGCATTTCTCACAGATGTCACTCCTTCCCTCTATAGTAGGACCAACAATAGTACAAACTATTAAAAAAAAAAATCAATTAAGGCAGTGCTTAAAACAATTTAATAAATATGCAAAATGTAATTTATAGTTTATCACTATGATGATTCATTAATTAACACATATCTATAATAAAAAAAATATATAAAAATGTAAAATACAAATATAGCCATTTACTAGTCCGTGGTCACTATAAAACTCAATGTACACCATTGAAGGCTGCAACTAGAGCAGATGGGACTACTCCCTGCTCAGTAGAATTAAACAAATACAATATTGCTCAAAAAAGTTCCAGCAGTGATGTACTGTCAATGAAGTCAACATGTCAGTGGGATCAGGTAGGTGTGCCCTACTTGTAAAAGTGTCCCCAAGAACAGCCAGTCATAATATAGGTAAGGCTGGAGGAGAGAGGGACCAGAGTGGGTTTTACATTATTATTATACCCATTAGCCAAAAAGCTACTAAGACTAATGTTGCTAATGTTGCTGAACAGGAAGTGAGTATTCAATTAACGTCTCATAAACCAATTAGATGTATAAATTATCACCATGATAAATTATATGTTCAGGGTGTAAGTTTCAACTGAAGTTTCTTGCGGCATTTCTATTACTAATGCATGCATGATTAAGGCCATTTAAGCCAAAAGATATGTTTTTATACCCTGTGTTCACCAAAAAAATGGATTTGTGAAAAACAAATACTCAATTTATTATGATTCATTAATTAAAACACATATCTATAATAAAAAATTATATAATGTAAAATACAAATATAGCCATTTACTAGCCCGTGGTTACTATAAAACTGAATGTACACCATTGAAGGCTACAACTAGAGCACATTGGACTACTCTCTGTTTTGTAGTGTTAAATAAATTCAATCTTGCAAAAAACAGATACCATAAAGAATAAAACAAGGATCGGTGTAGCAAAAATTCTGACCTAAATAATTCAAAAAAGCCGTCTCAGAACACTGTAAAAATCCTTGCTAAAACTGTGTGTTCATGGGTATGGGTCATATTCTTGTAGCACCCCCCCCCCCCTACCCCTCCCCTCCCCCCCCCCCCACCAAAGAAGCAACAAAGAGAGAGCTCTGTAGAGTGTGTTTTGTGAGCACCATCTGAGACAATTTTAATGAAGAGGTAGAGCAGAGCAACAAAGTAATGTATTCAATGTCTGGCCTTGATGGTGGCAGCAGTGATAAATCTGATGATGATAATTTAGTTTTACCCACAGTAGCACTTTTACATTTGGTCCAGAGGGAAAGGATGATGAGGATATTGCCAGTAGTCAACTGACAGTTTGGACAGGAATGGTTGAACTCATCATCATCTGTTGAATGAAATGAAAAGTAAATTCCAAAAAAAAAATTTTTTTCTAAAATGTGCCTTTCATTGTAGGGCTCATCATGTATCAGAGCTAATAATAGGACTCATATTCAGTTGTGTGAGTGTCATCATATTTGCCACTGTTTTTATTTGCTGTTTACTGATTTGTTGGTTACTGATTTTTCTATCGCATGATCACTTAGATATCTGTGCAACTTAGCTGTCAAACAGCTGTCAAACTGGTCACCTAAAAAGAAATGTAAAATACTAATTTCACATTTTGAAGGAGACATTTATGAAGAAAACATAAGAAAAGTATGTGAAAATCTAGACAAACAGGCATGTAAAAAGTAAAAGGTGAGTAAAATCTATCTGAAGAATTAATAAACACAAAAACAAAATGGTAAAGGCACGAAAAGGTGCACAACAGCATGTAGTAACAGAAAAAAAAACAAAAAACAAAAAAACCCTAAATCCTGCATTTAAGTGACAGATAAAAAAAAACATCATCTGAACCAATTAAAATAAACTGTCTCAATGTGTACCGTGGCTGGTTCCCTTACTTACCACTATAACGTCTTAAAGCATAGAACTTAGCAAGGCTAACCATACAGAAATCTTAGCCATAATTTTATATAGTAAGTAGAGTTCCTCTATTTAAAATATATAAATGATTGAGAATACAATATAAAATAGGGATTGTCTTGGAAGCAATAAAATGTTGTCTTTAATTTTATTAAATACATATATAAATAAAGACATATAAAATCCATTAAATAATTTATAGCAGAGGTTATAAGATTAAATTATACGCTTGCAATATCAGTAAGTAGAATAACATACCCTCCTGAACATGTCAACCTCTATCAGTCATGATAAAATGGAGCAGTATCTCTGTCTCCAAAATCTCTCCTCTGTGTCCTAATATTAAAGGACCACTCTAGGCACCCAGACCACTTCAGCTTAATGAAGTGGTCTGGGTGCCAGGTCCAGCTAGGGTTAACCCATTTTTTTTTATAAACATAGCAGTTTCTGAGAAACTGCTATGTTTATTAATGGGTTAAGCCTTCCCCCAAATCCTCTAGTGGCTGTCTCATTGACAGCCGCTAGAGGCGCTTGCGTGATTCTCACTGTGAAAATCACAGTGAGAGCACGCAAGCGTCCATAGGAAAGCATTGTAAATGCTTTAAAGGACCACTCTAGTGCCAGGAAAACAAACTCGTAGTGATGGATGTTGAATTTATATCTTTGACATCTTTTCACCTGTTTGCAATAAGTGACCCAATCAATTTCCAAATTTGTCATGTATCACCTGGAAGGGTTAATCTATAATGCTCTTTTACCTCTCATTGACTGACCTTTGCTCTGGCAGTCTGAACATGTTTTATCAAAAATAAAGGTTTATGATAAGTGAAGCAAGGTTTCTACCTGTCTTTCAGTTAAATGTAAATGTTGAAGTACTTCACTTATATTAATTAGACTATATTAATCATACCACTCTGCAAACTTAAAATAAATACTGTGTAGTTTCAGATTTAACCCCTTCAGGACCGGCCTGTTTTTGCGATGTTTGTACGTTAAGGACCAGAGCAGTTTTAACACTTTTGTGGTGTTTGTGTTTAGCTGTAATTTTCCGCTCTCTCATTTACGGTTCCCATACAAGTTATATATTGTTTTTTTCACGACAAGAAGGGCTTTCTTTACATACCAGTATTTATATTATGTCATATATTGTATTTAAAAAAAATAATAAAATATGGTGAAAAATAAAAAAAAAACATGTTTTTGGACTTTTACTTGAAAAATCTTTTACTTATCTACAAAAGCTAATGAAAAAAACTGCTAAATAGATTCAAAATTTTGTCCCGAGTTTAAAAACACCCAGTGTTTACATGCTTTATTGCTTTTTTTTGCAAGTTATAGGCCTATAAATACAAGTAGGAAATTGCTGTTTCAATATATATATATTTTAAATGTATCAATAGTGACATTGTTACACCGTTATCTGTCATAAATCCCCGAAACACACCTAACATGTACATATTTTTTAAAGTAGACAACCCAGGGTATTCAAAATGGGGTATGTCCAGTCTTTTTTAGTAGCCACCTAGTCACAAACACTGGCCAAAGTTAGCATTTATATTTGTTTGTGTGTTAAAAATGCAAAAAACGCTAACTTTGGCCGGTATTTGTGACTAAGTGGCTACTAAAAAAAGCTGAACATACCCCATTTGCAATACCTTGGGTTGTCTTCTTTTGCAAATGGTATGCCATCATGGGGCTAATTCTCATTCCTTGGCTACCATACGCTCTCAAAGGCAACCTAACCAATCTGACAAATTTCAATAAAAAAAAAAAAGTAAAATCAAGCCTTATATTTGACCCTGTAACTTTCACAAACACTATAAAACCTCTACATGTGGGGTACTGTTATACTCAGGAGACTTCGCTGAACACAAATATTAGTGTATCAGAACAGTAAAATATATCACAGCAATAATATCCTCAGTGAAAGAGCTGTTTGTGTGTGAAAAATGCAAAAAACTTCAGTTTCACTGACAATATCATCGCTGTGATATGTTTTACTGTTTTGAAACACTAATATTTGTGTTCAGCGAAGTCTCCCGAGTAAAACAGTACCCCCATGTACAGGATTTAGGGTGTCATAGAAAGTTACAGGGTTAAACACAGTGCTAGCAAATTAAATTATCTGGACTTTTGGCCTGGGTTGGCAGGCAGGTCCCTCAAATTGCAATCATTAAAATTACTTAATTAGGTAAAAATATTACATAAATATGCACGTAGAATTTTAATATATATACATATTTATATATTTGACGTCTACGTGTATATTTATGAAATTATTTATGTAATTATGTATGTAGACATATGTATATTTCGTATTATTTTTATTTATTTATTTATACATAGATATATATATCATTACATTCTAAGTGTATTTTGATATAAATATATATATATCAATATCAAAATACTGTTAGAATAAAACTGAATATATATATATAATTTTTTTTAATTATTAAAAATTATTTTTATTTTTTGTTATTTATTTTTATTAACATATTATTTGTATTTTATAATAATATATATATACCATATATATATTGTATATATTCGTGTGTAATTTAAATATAAGTGTATTTTTATAATTATATACGTATATATAAATATAAAAATACACTTAGTGTGACATTATATATATATGATATATATACATATATTATATATAGGTATATATAGATATAATACATGTATATATAGCATATATATATACACATATTATTATTTTTTTACACAGATTTTTTTTTTACACTTTATTTTGGATTTTACAGATGCAGGGAGACTGCCTGTCAGCACAGACAGTCCCCCTGCAGGCAGATACACAGACCCCTATTGCGGTCATGTGATCGAGTGATCACATGGCCGTGGGGTCCTGATCTGCCGAGGGGGGACTGCCCGGGCAGACAGGCAACCCCCCTGGACCGGGAGGAGAGCTGATCGCCGCCGTGGGACCGACGGCGATCAGGTAAGTAGCCCAAAACCGTTATGACGGTTCAGGACCGTCAGCGGTCCAAACGCACGTTTTACCGCTGACGGTCCTGAACCGTCAGCGGTCCTTAAGGGGTTAATAAAAATATTTTACACTTTCTTCTAAAGTTAACACTTTATTCATTATTGCAGTTGTTATTGTAATCATATTATCTTTAACTATCATGGTTCAATTATGTAAAGATACATTGTTAAAATCAGAAAATCTGACACCTGCTTGGATTAAATCTACAAGTAAATGTCCAGTAGATATAGCCCCTCTTACATCTCTTCCCTGACCTCTCTGCTACCTTTGACACTGTTGATCATCTACTCCTCCTCCAAACTCTTCAATCCCTCGGCCTCTGTGACACTGTCCTCTCGTGGTTCTCTTACTATCTCTCCCAATGCTCGTTCAGTGTCTCCTTTTGCAATGACACCTGCTCCTCTTGCCCTGTGTCAGTTGGAGTCCCCCAAGTATCTGTTTTTGGTCCCCTTCTGTTCTCTCTTTATACTGCCGCTCTTGGAAAACTCATTAACTTCTTTGGATTCCGCTACCATCGATAGGCCGATGACACTCAGATATATCTTTCCTCCTCTGATCTCTCCCCCGCGGTCCTGCAATATGTCACTGCTTGCCTTTCTTCTATTTCTGATTGGGTGTCTTGCCACTTTCTGAAACACAATCTCTCTAAAACTAAGCTTCTTATTTCCCCCCCTCATAATGCTGAACCTCCTCCTTCGCTTTCCCTGCAAGTTGATGGTGCTTGCGTCAATCCATGTTGAAAGCTCGTTCTCTTGGTGTTATCTTTGATCCTGGCCTCACCTTTGCCCCACATATCCAGTATGTTGCTAAAACCTGTCAATTCCACCTTAAAAATATCGCCTGCATCCTCCCCTTTCTCACGCAAAATGCTGCCAAGGAGCTCATTCATGCTCTGGTAATCTCTAGCATGGATTACAGTAATTCTCTCCTAGTGGGTCTCCCCAAAAGCCAAACTGCTCCGCTTAAATTGGCAATGACTGCTGCCGCCAGGCTGATCTTTTCTCACCCTTTGTACCTCCCATACCTCGCCCTTCTGTCAATCCTTACACTGGCTTCCTGTATCATATAGGTGTCAATTTAAAATACTAACCCTTACCTATAAAGCTCTAACCAACTCGAGCCCCTCTTACATCTCTTCCCTGACTCAAAGATATGTCCCTTCTCGGCCTTTCCGCTCTGCCGGTGAGCATCTCCTGTCCGCTGCTCACACCCTTACTGCTAACTTGAGAAGTCCCTCAAAACACATCTGTTCAGAAATGCTTATGGACTAAGTTACTCTTTATCTATACTTACCCAAGTCTGTCTCTTGCTCTCATAAAGAGCCATACTCCACTTTCACTTCCAGCTCTGCTACTTTTCCACCGTGTTTGGTGGCTGCCCTGCTGTGTTTTTGTACCCCAGCTCATCTAGACTGTAAGCTCGTTTGAGCAAGGTCCTCATCTACCTATTGTTCCTGTGTCACTGTGTAATTGTCTCATGTATTGTAAATTCCCCCCCTTTCATAATATTGTAAAGTGCTGCAGAATTAGTTGGCGCTATAGAAATACCAATAATATTAATAATAATATTGTGTTTTTTATACCACTAATTATAGCATTTGTATTACATTGCATATTGTCACTGACACATTTCTGATACAGGGAAAAGAATAGCATAATTTAGTAATGATAATTTTTCTGTCCATGCACCACATTTTTGGAAGTCCAAAACATAGCAGGAATCCTTGGTCTATGGTTCGAGGAAGCCATTTAACGTTTTGATTGGTGTAGTTACACCAAAAAGAGCAAGGAGTGCACACGTAGTTCACATCTGCAAAAGAACCATTACAGATTCCTTGTTGTATCAATGTCTCTGTGATTATGTTACAGGAGTTCCTTGTTTTTCAGATATGTACATAATGTGTAGCGTTAAGAAAAGCTGCAAATCGTGGTTTAGGGCAAGTGTCCCATGACATACAGTAAAAACCAAAGAAAAAAGTTACCTTCCCTTTTCCCAAATCCCTATGCATATTTAAACAAATGGAGGTTATTTAGTTTCTCCAATGGCCATGAGAGAGTTTATCCCACCTGCCACGTCAAGGCAAACCTCTCAGGTGGGTCCTACACTAACTTTTAACATTGCTTCCTTAACCCCTTAAGGACCAAACTTCTGGAATAAAAGGGAATCATGACATGTCCCACATGTCATGTGTCCTTAAGGGGTTAAGCTCCTGGCAAAGACAGAAAGGGGCATTTTTTAAATATACACCTCTACATGCTTATTAACCCCTAATAAGGAACACATGGGATGGGTGGCAGCATTGTGACATAGCTGTGTGATACAAAAGTGAATACAAATACAAAAAAACAAGTCCTGCGCTCAAACTCCCATCCCTCCTGGGCGTCAGCAACGACCATAGTATACATGTGCATTCATTTTCGAATATTCGTGTTTCTTGGTTAACATAATCCCAATGCAGTTTTAAAATGACAGATAGGGTTGATGTTATGATAATGCTGCAGATTGTAAGAAGGAGACACCATAATCAATTTTCTAGCATCCTTTTGCTTCCATCTTTGCATGTCTTTCTTACTGTATAATATAATTCTGGTACAGTCTGTCTGATAATGATGATGATGTTTAATTTCTCATATATTCCATGTTAACTGTGAATGTATCATGTCTGTCTATTTATCCTTCTCCTTCACATTTGCAGGTTCAGATGATTCAGTCTGTTGCGTGGTTATAATTACTGGTGGCATTTCTGTCATTTTCTGTTTGTTTGTTTTCTTGCCTTTTTAACGTCATCCATTGTGTCAGTCAGTGGTTCTGTAAACATTCTGGAAGTATTTAGCAGGTTTTAAAATATCAAAACGCACTTTTCTCTGTTTGCTCTGATTATTCTCTGCAAAAAAAGTTCTTGGAGTCACCCTCTCCAAGAAAAACTGACCAACAATAGGAAGCAAAGTAGTAGGTGGTGGTGCATAATGTGGTGGGCTGGGGAAAAAAATTCCCTAAATTTCTCTAATAGAACCAATGGTTCTAATCTCTCCCTGGTGCAGAAATATGATTGCCAGCGAAATATGTGTTACACCATACAACATATCACATGGTGTGTCACCATTAGTATTATCAGGTATGATTTTAACGCTCATCTGTACCAGAGGAATACGTGGATATCACTGTGTGGGGGCAAGCAACTAGCAACCAGCTTAATAGTATTTTTGCCCCAGCATTTTTCCGTTCCACAAGCCCACTACTTTGGGGGTGGTTGGGTGTACTGAATTCCCAAAGTAACCCAAAAAGGTTGGCCACTTTTGGGTTTCCTTTGCAGTAAATGCAGGACCATCATCCGAATAGATGGTCCTGGGTTTACCAATGGATACTAAGGAAGTGAGACCCGGAAACTGGAGGTTGTGCTTCGCACAGGATATAACCAAGTAAACCTGGTACATGCATCAACACATACAAAAATATATATGTATAACCATGAGACGGTGGCAAATGTCCAATATATAGTAATCCAAAAGGTGTATTAGGTATTGATATTTCAATACACAGTGCAACATTATAGTGGCCAAGTTACCAATAAGCAAATGCTTACAATACTAATAACATGAACTACAGTATATCCCATATTGGGGCCACCAATATTCATTTTCTGGAGTTAGAAGTATATACGTTTACCTAGATGAGCTTGTCTTAGCCCTGAATAGGCTTTCTAGGGTAAGTCTCTCTTTCCCTTACAGGAAAAACAACCAACTTACTACCTTCAATGGTTATTATATAATTAACCCCTCTAAATAATAGGAGTATCTATGTGGATAACCAGGTGGATCAGATCTGGTTATCCTTGCAAGCAAAAACTCTGCATCATGACTGAGAGATAGGGTATGTTTTTGTGATCTAGTGACCACTTTAACAGAATAGCGTTGTTAGACACATTGCATCAAAGTGCCTGTTAATGACCAACTATGTGAGGAGAGGGACTAAGCTCTGTTATAAGCATGTCCATACACTTATTAGTATGCCAGGCTGTCAATTTGTTCTCACAAAGCAATATTCAGTTGTGGCTTATAAACTCACGACGTATCGTAAGAAAAACAGTTTGAACACCAGACTGAGAGTTGAGAGATCAGTGAACTGTGGATCCAGATATATAAATGAAATCTTTAACAATTAATAAACTTTCTGTATATTATTTTATTCTCGGTATTAACGAGAACATTTTAAAATTAATCAACGTTCATCCAAAATCTAACTTTTAGTGTGCAAAAGAATGTGAGATAAAGACACAATTTTTAAACTGTATAGTTTTAACCGTCTTGATAAAGTTCCACAGTTGGGACGAAATGCGTCGATCTGTGCACACATCTTTGCTGGCTGTTTCCATTCCTCTGTTCCATCCCTGCATCTGGTGCCCCGCTTCATCTGAGCTGATTACCGTGATCTTTTGCGAAGATCTCGACCGCGGTAATCCTACAAGGGCACTTGCTTCCTGGGCAGCTTTGTTTTGTATTCATCCTCCTACACCCCTACTCATATTTCATCTAATTATTACCGCAGTGTTTTTTGAAGATCCCGACCGCAGTATCTGGGTGTAGGTTTGTTTCGATTAAGGTGCAGTCGACTGCTCTTGTGATGATTGCTGCCCTTTATTATCGATCTGTGTAGGTGGCGTTTTGGGATTTTCTGGATACTCTTGCTTTGTGTATTTCTGTATTTTTCACCTCTGGTGGGGGCCCACACCGAGGTCAGGTACTGTTTATTTATATTTTCATTTTCAATTGTATTTTATTTTTATACATATTGTTTGTGTTTTTTATGTGTTTCGCATATATATTGGCTCTGTCATTTATCTGTCAGGGAATTGTCTTTGATACACTTGTTTTTTAGTGTATCAGTTGGCAATTTCTGTATTCAGGTATCTGGTGGAGATTATTATTGTTAATAGTTGCTATTTTTGTAATTATTTGTTTAATTTATTTAAGAGTATCTCAGTCTGGGTAGATTTTCCATTGAGAATGTGAAACAGCTTGATTTTGTTGATTAGTTTTTTATATGTGATAATTAATTAAAAGATTTATATTCTTTTCTACTTTGTTTAGGTTTTATAATTAAGAGCGCACATAGCTTTATATCTATTTTGAGTCTGTTGCTCATCAAGTCGCTTACCCGCATATGTAGCTGCTCTCACACTTATTATATATTTTATTTATTTTTTATTTGTGTGTGCCTTTGTTATATAGAGCAAATGCTTACAATACTAATAACATGAACTACAGTATATCCCATGTTGGGGCCACCAATATTCCTTTTCTGGAGTTAGAAGTATATACCCCTACCTGTTTGAACACGAGACTGAGAGTTGAGAGATCAGTGAACTGTGGATCAAGATATATAAAATAAATCTTTAACAATTAATATATTATTTTATTCTCTGTATTAACGAGAAAATTTTAAAATTAATCAACTTTCATCCAAAATCTAACTTTTAGTGTGCAATGGAATGTGAGATAAAGACACGTTTTTTAAACTGTATAGTTTGTTATTACAAGATGACCTTGTACAGACAATTTACTAAAAAAATAAATAAATAATAATTATTTAATTAATTTAAAGTAGTTAGAACCTCCCTTGGAGTCCCGATGTCATGCAAGAAACATGTCATCCTTAAATACTGGGCAAGTCTATTAAACAGTGAAATAAATTTTTTACCCTGTATATTTATTATGTCACAGCTATAATGTGCTATAATGTGCCAACTGTGCATTAAAAACCAGTGGTCTAGTGAGCTACAGAATATATTTTCTTAAAAACGTTTAAAGCCCTGTCCTCCATCTGCAACTCCAACAAAAAAGGTCCTTACGTACCTAGTATGTCCGCGGTATTCTTAGTACTTACCCGATCGCCGCCATTCCGCCGCCGGAGATCAGTATTCCTCTCCATCAGGGGTGATTATCTGACAGCCTAGACAATCCCCCCTTGGCAAATTAGGACCCCACGGGCGGTCACATGGCCGCAATAGGCGTCCACAGGGCTGCCTGCAGGGGGACTGCCTGAACCGATAGGCAGTCCCCATGCTGGTGAAAAAATTAAATAAAAAATGTTTAGTAAAGGAAAAAAATATTATATATGTATATATATTGACATACTAATATAATATTTTTTTCCTTTACTAAACATTTGAACTTTTGCACGATATTCTAATTTTTCGAGTATCACCTGTATACATATACAGGTGATACTCGAAAAATTAGAATATCGTGCAAAAAATTAATTTCAGTAATGCAACGTAAAAGGGGAATTTAGTATATGAGATAGACGCATTACATGCAAAGCAAGATAGTTCAAGCTGTGATTTGTGATAAGTGCGATGATTATGGCTTACAGCTCATGAAAACCCCAAATCCACAATCTCAGTAAATTAGAATATTACATGCAATCAATAAAACAAGGAGTGTACATAGAATATCGGACCTCTGAAAAGTATAAGCATGCATATGGACTCAGTATTTGGTTTGGGCCCCTTTTTCAGCGATTACTGCCTCAATGCGGCGTGGCATGGAAGCTACCAGCCTGTGGCACTGCTGAGGTGTTATGGAAGACCATGATGCTTCAATGCTCTTCTGCATTGTTTGGTCTCATGTCTCTCATCTTTTTCTTGGCAATGCCCCATATATGGGGTTCAGGTCAGGTGAGTTTGCTGGCCAATCAAGCACAGTAATCCCACGGTCATTGAACCAGGCTTTGGTGCTTTTGGCAGTGTTGGCAGGTGCCAAGTCCTGCTAGAAAATGAAGTCAGCATTCCCATAAAGCTCGTTTGTGGAAGGAAGCATGAAGTGCTCCAAAATCTCCTGGTAGACGTCTGCATTGACCCTGGAGTTAATGAAGCACAGTGGACAAACACCAGCAGATGACATGGCTCCCCAAATCAACACAGACTGTGGAAACTTCACACTGGATTTGAAGAATCTTGCAGTGTGTGCCTCTCCATTCTTCCTCCAGACTCTGGGTCCTTGGTTTTCAAATGGGATGCAAAAGTTGCTCTCATCAGAAAAGAGGACTTTGGACCACTGAGCAACAGACCAGGTCTGTTTTTCTTTAGCTCAGGTAAGACGCTTCTGACGTTATTTGTTGTTCAGGAGCGGCTTGACAAGAGGAATACGACATCTGAAGCCCATGATCAGGATCCGTCTGTGTGTGGTGCCTCTTGATGTACTGACTCCAGCCTCAGTCCACTCCTTGTGAAAGTCCCCAACACTTTTGAATGGCCTTTTCCTGACAATTCTCTCCAGGCTGCGGTCATCCCTGCTGCTTGTGCACCTTTTTCTTCCATACTTTTCCCTTCCACATAACTTTCTATTAATATGCTTTGATACAGCACTTTGGGGACATCCAACTTCCTTCGCAATTACCTTTTGAGGCTTTCCCTTATGGAGGGTGTCAATGATGGTTTTCTGCACAACTGTCAGGTCAGCAGTCTTCCCCATGATTGTGATTCCTACTGAACCAGACTGAGAGACAATTTAAAGGCCCAGAAACCCTTTGCAGGTGTTATGGCTTACTTAGCTGATTAGAGTGGGACACCCTGAGCGTCGAATATTGCACCTTTTCACAATATTCAAATTTACTGAGATTGTGGATTTGGGGTTTTCATGAGCTGTAAGCCATAATCATGGCACTTATGTCAAATCACGGCTTAATCTATCTTGCTTTGCATGTAATGTGTCTATCTCATATATTAGTTTCCCCTTTTACGTTGCATTACTGAAATAAATTAACTTTTGCACGATATTCTACTTTTTTGAGTATCACCTGTATATATTATACCTATAAAATATGTTTATATATATATATATATATATATATATATATATATATTATATATAACGCCATACTAAGTGTATTTTTTTATTAATATATACATATATTAATATAAAAATACACTTAGAGTAAAATAACACACACATATATATATATCATATAGAAAATAACTATATATATATATATATATATATTATAAAAAATAAATAATAATTAATTAAAAATAAATAAAAACGTGTAAAAATTATTTAAAAGAATTAAAAAAATTATATACACTGAACAAAATTATAAATGCAACACTTTTTTTGCCCCCATTTTTCATGAGCTGAACTCAAAGATCTAAGACTTTTTCTATGTACACAAAAGACCCATTATGCAACCAATTGTTGCAGCAGCTGTCCGGGTGGCTGGTCTTTGGGAGGTAAAGATACTGGATGTGGAGGTCCTGGGCTGATGTGGTTACACGTGGTCTGCGGTTGTGAGACCGGTTGGATGTACTGACAAATTCTCTAAAGTGCCTTTGGAGATGGCTTATGGTAGAGAAATGAACATTCAATTCACGGGGAACAGCTCTAGTTGATATTCCTGCAGTCAGCATGCCAATTGCACGCTCCCTCAAAATTTGCGACATCTCTGGCATTGTGCTCTTGCATTGTGTGATAAAACTGCACATTTTAGAGTGGCATTCTATTGTGGCCAGCCTAAGGCAAACCTGTGTAATAATCATGTTGTCTAATCAGCATCTTGATATGCCACACCTGTGAGGTGGATGGATTATCTTGGCAAAGGAGAAGTGCTCACTAACATGGATTTAGACAGATTTGTGAATAATATTTGAGAGAAATAGGCCTTTTGTGTACATAGAAAAAGTCTTAGATCTTTGAGTTCAGCTCATGAAAAATGGGGGCAAAAACAGTATTCAGTTTATAATTTTGTTTAGTATATATATATGTAATTTTATTCTAACTGTATTTTGATATTAATATATATATATATATATATATATATATATATATATATATATTTATATCAAACTACACTTAGAATGAAATTATATATATATATATATATATTTATATATAAATACATAAAAATAATATGAAATATATATATATATATATTTGAATTCTACGTGCATATTTATGTAATATTTTACATAACTAAGTAATTTTATTGATTGCAATTTGAGGGACCTGCCTGACAACCCAGGCTGAAAGTCCAGAGAATTTAATTTGCTAGCACTGTATTTAACCCTGTAACTTTCCATGAAAACCTGTACATGGGGTTACTGTTTCACTCGGGAGACTTCACTAAACACAAATATTAGTGTTTCAAAACAGTAAAACATATCACAGCGATGATATTGTCAGTGAAAGTTAAGTTTTTTGAATTTTTTACACGCAAACGGCACTCTTTCACTTATGATATTGTTGTGTACGTTTTACTGTTTTGAAACACTGATATTTGTGTTCAGCGAAGTCTCCTGAATATAACAGTACTCCCCATGGACAGGTTTTATAGTGTTTTTGAAAGCTACATGGTCAAATATAAGGCTTGATTTTCAGTTTTTTTCACATTGAAATTTGCCAGATTGGCTATGTTGTCATTGAGAGCATATGGTAGC
This sequence comes from Pelobates fuscus, assembly GCF_036172605.1. Lineage (NCBI taxonomy): Eukaryota > Metazoa > Chordata > Amphibia > Anura > Pelobatidae > Pelobates > Pelobates fuscus. Next base: position 132,049,988 of record NC_086320.1, on the reverse strand, counting down.
CCAGGAATGAGAATTACCCCATGATGGCATACCACTTGCATACATGTTTTTGTGTATTTTTAACACACAAACAAATATAAATGCTAACTTTGGCCAGTGATTGTGACTAAGTGGCTACTAAAAAGGACTGGACATACCCCATATTGAATACCTTGGGATGTCTACTTTAAAAAAAAATGTACATGTGATATGTGATTCAGAGATTTATGACAGATAATCGTGTTACAATGTCACTATTGATATATTTTTTAAAATATATATTTTGAAACAGCATTGTCCTACTTGTACTTATAGCTCTATAACTTTCCAAAAAAAAAGCTAAGAACATGTTAACATTGGGAATTTCTAAACACAGGACAACATTTAGAAACTATTTATCATGGGTGTTTGTTGGCGGTTGTAGATTTTGGGGGTCAAAGTTAGAAAAGGTGTGTTTTTTAAAATTTCTTTATCATATTTTATATATTTTTTATAGTAAATTATGTGATATGGTGAACATAATGGTATCTTTAGAAAGAACATTTAATGGCGAGAAAAATAGTATATAATATGTGTGGGTGTAGTAAAGGAGTAAGAGGAAAATTACAGCTAAACACAAACACTGCAGAAATGTAAAAACAGCCGTGGTCTTTAACAGTAAGATTGAATTGAAAAATGGTCTGGACACTAAGGGGTTAATTCCTGAAATTATGCAATATCACATTAATTCTGCATTAAATATATATATTCAAAATGCTCTTACAACATATTATTAAAATTAGCTTTTGTCAGCACTAGCACTATCTCCCACTAATTCCATGTTGGAATTAGTGTAGGACGCACCAATATTGGGGTACTTTAGAGTAGTGGTCTTAACTCAAAATGGCCATGTGATGGAACTGAATCCCCATGTATGAGTTAAGATGGGCGATCTTAAATAGCCTTATAAAATGTAAAACTGTATTTTTATTTCTACGCTGTTCCCTTATCTGTATTTATATACATGACTGCGGCAGCATATAGCTTTTATAGAAGCAATTATTTTACCCATCATGTGTGGTTGACTGTGGGCTTTTCTCTAGATTTTTAAATTTCTTTTTTTTTTTTTATCAGTTCTTGGCTCTGGTACAGCATAAAAATGCTCTTATTGCCTAGTCTATATATTTATTTATTCTTTTTATTTAAAGAAAAACAACATTGATATTTTATTTTATTTTACTGGAGAAATACACATGTGTCTGACCTGATTGCACTGCAGGTACAGTGGTATAGTACCACTGCTTTAAGTAAGCTTTCCCTTTTAAAATGGTGGACTTTAATCCTTCTGTCATTGCAATAGACTAAAGTCTGTACCTGAGTAAGCAAAGTCATTATGTGCAGGAGATGTGTACTCTAAATAGTAGAATACTTGTGCTAGTGAATTGGGCTGGCTGCTTAACTCATCATTTAGCATCTTTTGGTTACATTTAAAGCTGTACATGTATTTAACATTTTATTTAAATAAAACCTTTCAACAATTTCAGTTCTAAAGTTATCAGAGATCCTGTATATTTACAATTTTATTTTGCCCTGATTTATCTTACATATATATTATTTTTTATTATTTTACAAATATTTATTTTTGCAGAGCATTTAGTGAAGCAAATGATGTATAACAACCTGTTGCCCTTGTGTTATATTTCTTGATAACAGATTTTCTAGGGGGCAGTATAATTTTCAACTCTGTCTATTTAAAAATATAAGCTAGTAAGCATATATTATATAAAAATATGTTGCATAGTACTGCACTGCACTGCACTGCAATGAATGTTTTTTTAATGCCACATCTTTTTCTTTATGGCTGTGTGTAATAAAGTTGTTTAGATTTATTTATATTTATACCTTAGATGTTCAATTTGCTGCCAGATTGCATTACAGCTGCCATGAAGCAACCAGTTAGTGTTGAGTATAACAGCAAAAGGTGATGGCTGATTCGGTGTTATTGATAGCACTGTAAATGGCAAAAAATACATCAGTGATATGCTTGAACCAAAACTGAACCAAAACATGCATTCGGTTACATGAAATGGAGGCCACCCAGGGAAATAAATCATTAATGATTTCCTTTGCAGTTTCGCACAATTGTTAATCAATGTTCCAGGGTTCTAATGAGGTACAGGAGTGGTCCCTGTTCGGGAGTCGAACTAAGTGGGTTCGGGTACAATAACTCCTGAATGGACAAAAAGTTAAACTAGTCAAAAAGGAATGGCACGTTCCGTCACACATTTGGACTCTTAATCCTTTTCTTAGAACACCTCATGAACTAAAACACTTGGTTCATTTCATGGGTGGCTGTTGTAAGGCTGTAATTGCAGCAAAAACTTTTCCGATTCAGTACTAACTGAAATGGTGCATTATGAAATATGCTTTATCATGGTTTTATTTGCTTTATCATAGATTTATTAGTATAACTTCTTTAAAATTCAATTTTTAGTGTTTACATTCTGCTGCACTAAGATATCTTTGCAACAATATACTGTTGTGCTCAAAAGTTTACATACCCTGGCAGAAATTATGAAATCGTGGCATTGTTTTTAAAAATATGATTGATCATGCAAAAAATATGTATTTTATTGAGGGATAGTGATCAAATGAAGTCATTTATGATCACATAGTTGTTTGCTCCTTTTTAAATCATAATGATAACAGAAATCACCCAAATGGCCCTAATTATTATTATTTTATTATTATTTATTATTTTATTATTTATATAGCGCCAACAAATTCCGTAGCGCTGGTTTCAAAAGTTTACATACCCTTGAATGTTTGGCTTAGTTGCAGACACACAAGGTGACACACACAGATTAAAATGACAATTAAAGGTTAATTTCCCACACCTGTGACTTTTTAACTTGCAATATTAGTGTCTGTGTATAAATAGTCATTGAGTTTGTTAGCGCTCATGTGGATGCACTGAGCAGGCTGGATACTGAGCCATGGGAGCAGAAAAGAACTGTCAAAGGACCTGCGTAACAAAGAAATGAAACTTTAAGAAGATGGAAAAGGATGTAAAAAGACATCCGAAGCCTTGAAAATGCCAGTCAGTACTGTTCAGTCACTTCTTAAGACATGGAGAATTCTGGGATCTCTTGACACCAAGGCAAAGTCAGGTAGAAAGATTTCAGCCACAACTGCTGGAAGAATTGTTCAGGATACAAAGAAAAACCCACAGGTAACCTCAGGAGAAAGGCTTCTCTGGAAAAAGACAGCGTGGTTGTTTCAAGGAGCACAATACAACGATACTTGAACAAAAATGAGCTGCATGGTCGAGTTGCCAGAAAGAAGCCTTTACTGTGCCAGTGCCTCAAAAAAGCCTGGTTATAATATGCCCAACAACACCTTGACATGCCTCACAGCTTCTGGAACACTGTAATTTGGAGTGACAAGACCACAATTGAGTTTATGGTCACAACTATAAGTGTAATGTTTGTAGGGGTGTCCACAAGGCCTATATTGAAAAGAATACCATCCTCACTGTGAAGCATGGTGCTGGCTCACTAATGTTTTGGGGGTGTATTAGCTCTAAAGGCATGGATAATCTTGTGAAAATTGATGGGAAATTAAATGCAGCATGTTTTCAGAAAATACTGGCATGGGACACTCTTGGACTTTCCAGTATGACAATGACCCTAAGCACAAGGCCAAGTTGACCCTCCAGTGGTTACAGCAGAAAAAAGATGAAGGTTCTGGAGGGGCCATCACAGTCTCCTGACCTTAATATCATCGAGCTACTCTGGGGATTTCTCAAATGTGTGGTTCATGCAAGATGACCAAAGAATTTGCATGACCTGGAGGGATTTTGCCAAGAAAAATAGGCAACTATACCACCTACAAGAATTAGGGGCCTCATAGACAACTATTACAAAAGACTGCATGCTATCATTGATGCTAAAGGTAGCAATACACAGTATTAAGAACTAACAGTATGCAGACTTTTGAACAGAGGTTCAAAAGTGACCGGCCGCCGAGCAACACCACTGGACCCCAGGGAATCCCTTCAGCACTCCCAAAGGTAGGGAGGCTGGGGGATTACATTTTAAAAAAAATGTGTGTGTGTTGGTGTTAGATTGTATGTGTGTGTTAGAGTGTGTGTGTGTTAGAGTATGTGTGTGTGTGCTAGTGTTAGAGTGTGTGTATGTTAGTGTTAGAGTGTGTGTTAGAGTGTGTGTGTGTGTTAAAGTGTGTGTGTTAGAGTGTGTGTGTTAGTGTTAGTATTAGAGTGTGTGTGTGTTCGTGTTAGAGTGTGTGTGTGTTAGTTTTTGTGTCAGGGTGTGTGCTAGTTTGTGTGTGTCAGTGAGTGTGTTACTGTATGTGTCTGTTACTGAATGTGTTTGTGTGCATCTGTTAGTGAGTCTGTTTGGTGTCTGTTAAGGAGTGTGTGTTTTGTAAGTGAGTGTGTATGTGTCTGTCTGTCAGTGAGTGTGTATGTATGTCTGTCAGTAAATGTGTGTGTCTGTTAGCTAGTGTCTATGCGTCTGTTCGTGAGAGTGTGTGTGTGTGTCTGTTAGCTAGTGTGTATGCATCTGTTCCTGAGAGTGTGTGTGTTTGTCTACAGCACTTACCTTTCTCCAGCACCGGACTACCTTGGCGCTGGTGATCCCTCCGCCTTGATCCGCCTCTCAGCTCCGAATGCGCATGCGCGGCAAGAGCCGCGTGTGCATTCACACTGCCCATAGGAAAGCATTACTCAATGCTTTCCTATGGACGTTCAGCATCTTCTCACTGTGATTTTCACAGTGAGAATCGCGGAAGCTCCTCTAGCGGCTGTCAATGAGACAGCCACTAGAGGCTGTATTAACCATCAGTGAAACATAGCAGTCAGAGGAAGCACGGAGGCGGGAGGGAGAGAGGGGAGGAGGGGAGGAGGGGTCCCACGGATCAGTTTTTGCACCGGGGCCCCATGGGTTGTGTGTACGCCACTGATTGTGCCATTCTGTTATAACCTACAGTTGAATATGAGTCTCATAAGAAATAAAAGAAATGTGTTTTTCTCGTGTTTTGTTCAAAAATTGTACATATATTACCAATTCTCCAAGGGTATGCAAACTTTTAAACATAACTGTATAACTAAATTTTTATGGTATGGTCTAAAAAGACTAAAGTTATGAACCATTAAACCTTTAGAAATACAAATTTCCCAAAAGGTTTCCACAATTTTGGCCACTAATGTATATTAATAATCTTTGTTATGACAATTTGACAATTTAGAAAAGCAAAAAAATGCCTAATATTACATAGTCGGTAGGCTGTGGAATATTGCAGGTATTTTTGCCTTGGTGCACACTGATAAAGCGTCTTTCCTTACACTTTTTTGGCATGTCCAAATACTTTCTTCAATTTTGTCCCATGGATCATGTTTGACCAAGCAAAATTATATCAATAAATCTGCCTGGGATCACATTCTTAATTTTGTGCCCTGTTCTTTTTTCTGTTCTTTGACCCAGGCAGAAAGTCTTGTTCGCTCTAATGCTCTTTTTTAAAAGATAACCATTTATAAAGTAAAATATATAGTGAAAATATATTTACTTATATAAATATTTATTACTTTGAATTGTGATGTGTTGCTTAAAAGTTCAATTAAAACACAATCTTTTCAAATGGATCGCGAACGATCCAAACGCGAATAAGCTGAACAAGCATTTCTGCAATATTCCGAGAAACAAACATCAATTTTAGTCATCCTTGCACACAGAGCATATCCTTATTATTCAAAGATTTATTTGCTGCAAAAGAAATGCAGATCAGTTTTTAATCCTTTGTTGGCTTGCTAAGCTGTAAAAAAGTTAGAAGATAAGACAGCAGAATGTAATTTACTACAAGATCTACTGGCATATGACTATGCGTTTGATTTGAGAATAATACTTCTGTATTTCTAGACAGCATTTTGGTTTATTGTAGCATTCAAGAGCAGAAAAGATAAAAATGTGAATGGTGCTATTTAAGACATTTCTTCAATCACAAGGTATATTTCACAGAGATAAAGTTGTCATAGACACTTTTGAATATTATAAAGATGACTTTCACAGGGTTCATGTTGGATTTTCTGACAAAAAAAGAATTGTAGAGAGGAAACCACCCATAAATTGCTTCTGAAAGCGTAATGTACCTTTTGCATTTGTAATCTAAATATATTATAGTGTTCTGTATAATACACCATTTATACAAACAATAAGCATAGCAAAACCTTCTTCTCCTTCTAACTAAAATGTAAAAAAGTCACTTTCTCTTATAATTTATCTTTACTTATCTTTATTCATGTTTTGCTCATGTGTTTGCCTATTACCTACAAATAAGCTCTTATTTACCGGTCTGAACCTCTGTATCGGCAGAGATGGGTCACATACCTAAAATACACAAAGCATTCTGTAAATTCAATAAAATAAATCAAGTATAAATATTAACAAAAAACACGTAATAGAATATACATGTTCTGGAAGCACCGTATGGAGCTCTTTAGACAGGACCACATATTTTTAATATAGAGATACTTCACATTCTTGCTACAAAATTCTATCTGTCTATTTATATGCACAGTATGTATGTAAACCACATCACAAAATATGATTAAATATGAAAGGAAACAATACATTTCTAGAAAACAAATTCAATGAAAAATAAGTGAGCTAAAAATGGAGATAAACAAACTGTAGCTTTTGTTCAGGAGAAATATTTCACTCAAAAGGACTTTTGTCTGGATGGGCAAAATCTGGTAAAAATAGCTGATTTTCTAATGGTAGTTCTCATATTTACAAAAGCCAAATCTGGTAGGGATTCAGTCTGTTTAGTATAGGATAATTCAGGACCAAATGCATCCATTAAGATGCACATTCACAAATTATTGTTCACTTACTTGTTTTTTGTTTTTTGTTGTTGTTGTGTGCATTGGTATGAATACAGGTATGCATTGACAAATAAAATAACAATGAGCAGTGGTAAGCCAGAATGTGTTTGCATGTCAAGATAAGCTGCACAGTATTTTTTATGTAAGAGTAAAAGGAAAAGGAAATAATGTAAGAGATAACAATAATGCATATAGGAGAAAACAAGGGTTTGGCTGCACTCACCTAAACATACTTAAATGGGGTGCTGCTGGGAGCCAATAAGTACAGTAAAACTGAAAATCCAGCGCACTCACTTATCTACTAAACAGTTATTTTAGTGCTGAACAATTGTTAGTTTTATTAAAAACGCTAGATTAACTAGATATAGTATGCATAGATGTATTATAAGATTTAAATCATGACAGACCAATTATGCATTGGACATGAGGAGTAACCAATGTTTCTAAAATTAAATAGGAAGGAAACACGCTTAGTTAGGCTGTTTAGATAAAATAAGTAAATAAATAGATAAACTGTGCCTATGGCGGTTCTCAATATGGTGCATATTCCTCTATTAGTGTCAAATCAAGGTGTGGCTGATTAAACTTGGGGAGAACTAGTAGGCAATACACAAGTAAAATTATACAGGCTGGGTGGCATAAAAAATAAAAATGCCTAAGCAATAATAATTTGGTCAGTGCAGGGCCTCCATTACTGGCGGTCAAAGTTAAGCATACAGGAGGCTTACCTACAAGCTAGATTTACTCCTAACCTAGGGGGCAGTGGGGGGGTGGGGGGGGGGGGGCGGAAGGGGGCACAATTTAGGTGTAGAGAGGAGCTGATTTAGTTCAAAGAAATCAAGAGTTACTGCCATGATGTCACGGTAAATATAGATGTCTGCAGTATGGCAGGGAAACCCTGAAAAGGTTAAATATAAATAGTAACAAAATACAATGTAAACTAATGAATGCCAATGCTCCTCTAGCCATAGCAGTCAAGTTCCCGATCGGGCTGATCATGTTTACTTGGAACGAAAGGGACTACACAAGTGGGGTCCCAAGTTCCAGTTGCTTGAGTCAGGTTTTCTATGCAACCTGTGCGATTATGCCCAGCGCTGTAGAAATCGCAGTACCTCAGCAATGGACGTGAGCTTATGCACAGTTCCCTGGTGGGTCACATACAGAGACCTCAGGGACCCCCATCTGTAGGTCAATCCAGCATCTTTCAATTGACTGGTCACCGAATTCAGCGATCTTGTCCATTGAAGTGTCATTCTGGTAAGGCAGTTGTAAAACATGAGGTGGGAGCCCTCAAATAAGAGTGGTGTTTTGTTACATACAGTAGCCATTATATGACCCTTGTCTTGGAGTGCAGCGCATGATAGTGTTCCGTGCAACATTAGCAGGAGAAGCTGGGGACCTTGGTAAGTGGTATATCCCATCGAGTACCAACTTTCTGGCCAAGTGTGGAGGTAATATGGTGGCCACAAGGCGCCTCAGAAGGTGTGGCAGTTCTTCAAGAAGGACAACATCAGGGATTCCCTTGATTTTGATATGATGCATGCTAGTGGTCCTTCATGGCTGACACTTGGGCCGTAAGGTCCAATTGGGAGGATTTAACACATCTGAGGGAGTCCTGCATATTGGACAGATGAACCCTGAGATCCATGATGTACTCCTCGGAGACGCTGACCTTATAGGTGACCACCTTAATGTCTTCCTTTACCACTGCTATATCAGCTCCAAGCATTGACTTAATGTCCAGAAGGAATCTTTGGATATCCTGCTTGATGGCTAATTCCACTTCTTCCTGGAGTGTGAAGGAGGTAGGTAGCGCATCCGTGGGCTGTTGAATTGGGTCAGATAGTTCCACAGGACTGCACACACTAGAGGCTCCAGGGCCTTCCATTGCCCCATAGTCTGTAAGCTTTCTGGCCATGTAGATTGGGCTGCTTTAGTCATCTGGGAGAGGTCAAATGGTGTTGCTTTGCTTAGGAAGTAGTTCAACCTGGTGAGGGCCACTGAGAAGTAGGCCGCAGGCCTGCTCTTCAATTTTCACCCTCGGGGCTTGAAAGAAGAGCATTTGTATGTGCAGGGGGATACTACAAGACAGGTTCGGTGAATTTCCCTTCTGAATGGGCAGCCAAACTGGTGTTTTTTTTTTTTTTTTTTTTATATTCTTTATTTTTGTTGTGCATGAGAGAGCATACGTATACAATGTGTACACGTATTGTGTACAATGTCACAATAGCATTTACAGGTTTGGAAGCAATTAATAGATAGCAGTTACATGACATTCTGAGTATCGCACAGTTTTTGGATTTATAAAACAAGCTAAATACAAGCTGGATAGTTACAGGCTTAGAGCGTTAAGACATGCAGTATTTCTTAGGAGTATAAGGGTATGTATGGGCATACACATAGTTTTAGACTAGAAGGGTTTTTCAACTTGGGTAGCTTAAGTCCAAGACACAAGCTCTGATATTACAGGGTATTCAGACTTATAAGGTTTAATTCACATAATATCGTGCTGCTAGAGATCATTACTCATTATCAGGTACATTATGCAAGATATGCTTGGGGGTGCTTTGTCACCAATGCTGCTCCTGTTATGAGAAGTAAGCCTCCCCTATGGTGCCAGGTGCCTCCTAGTAATATGTGCCATTAGAGGACAGTGGAGGATGTGGAGTATGCACTGAAGAACAAAAGAGAGAGGGAAAAATAAAGAAAGCAAAACCAGTATAGAAAGAAACATTGCATTTCGATTAACTGTAGATGGATGTGCCACTGGAGTCTCTCAAGGCAGGCCGCGCAGACCTCCCGGCTGTGTCGTGGATAGCAAGCTGACAGTCCCACCGGATCTTGCTGCCTCATTCCTGTTACTCTGAGTGTCCGACCTGCACGCCCTGTGGAAAGTTAAGAGGTTGCCAGTCTCTGAGCGCACATGAGCGCACATCGCCTGTGTCTCCGGCTCCACTGCCAGGGATGGTCGGTAGGTGTAGTCAGGCAATGGTGCAGGGATGGTCATCAGGGTGCTCCAGGTCCCGGTGGGCGGTTGTTTGGACCGGGCTTAGGTGCCATGGACAAGGGCCGGTCAGCCAAGGCAGATCTGCTGCTTGGCAGGGTGAGTTACAGCGATAGTCCAGGGTTTGAAAGTTGGGTCTGTGTGTTACAGTACGCCACGTGAGCGCCGGTAGCGCAGTCAGCCGTCATCTTTTTGGTCGGGTGCTTAGGTCTGTTAGCTGCGCGGCCCCGCAATGAGGCCTACTCGGTGTCGGCTTCTTCCAGTGGAGGCCGGGATAACCCCCGCCGGCCCACAGGGGGGGGGAACTGGGGCCTGTGAGGGGCATCACACAGTCGCTGGGTGATTGTCAGGCGTACGAGCAGGGCAGCGGCCGCCTGCCCCGCTCCTCTCCCATGTAGGCCGCATTCTCCAAAGTCTTGTACCACCTGTAGGGCCCCCAAAACTCCCGATCTCGGAGTCCGCAGTGTCACCAACAGCTTCTTGTACCCTTGGGTATCCGTTACAGCTTAATTAGTCGTAGTGAGATTATAAATTTTGCTGATAAGGCCAAGCTCAGCAGGAGCCTCTGCAGCATGCGACCGGTCAGCATGGCTGCCAGGCCCCGCCCCCCCAAACTGGTGGTTTTAATTCAGATAGTCACAGATTGTTGGGAGCTACAGGAAAATGTGTCCTCTCTCATTCAGTGGAAAGCTCCACCCCTGTTCACTTCCTTTTTTAATGTAACACAAAATATTGTAAATAAACAAAAATTGCTTTTTACAGGTATTATCTAAATGTCCCCCCCCTCATAATTGTTAAGGTGAGGGTTAGATAAGGTTAATTCAATTTAAGGATATGAAAATTATTTGGAGTTTTAAAATCTGGACCCAGATTAGGAGCATTCAGGTCTGGAGGCATTCAGTCCAGACAAACTTTAGACCTAATTCAGACTCGGTCAGATTCTGAATTGTAAAATCCAGACATTGTTAAAATGCCTGACTCACAAAATCCAGATGTAGTTAAAATGTTGTAGTCTGAATGGCCCTGTACAAAACCTTTTGCCCGGTTCAGTACAGGAACATTTGGAATACAGAGGATAACCCTGATAATGACCGATAGTGACCACACCTGCATGAATACAAATTGACCTATATATATATATATATATATATATATAAATGTATGTATTTGTGGTCAGGGACAATATGCCAAGATATAGTAGTGGTGGTGTAAGTCAGTTGTCATATATCAATTCAATTGGAATGGGCATAGCTTCAGCTCCATCAGCCTCTGTTTTAATCTGTCCCTGTTTGCCTGTTGGTAGTACACAGTTTTTAAACTATATATATATATATATGTATTAAGGCCTTTTGGCCTGTAATTGTGGGAGGGGCGTATGACACACCTCTTCCCTACTTAAGGGACACCCCTTACCTGGCTCCATATCGTTCGAGGTCAGCGCTGCATCATTTCCACTTCCGGGTCATCCAGACGCCATTTTACCTGATTACTCCATGAGGTTTTTTAAGCAGAGCTGTGTCAGGAATCCAGCCACAGGCTTTTCCGGCCTACCACCTTCTTTCTTCAATCCATCGCTGTGGATGGTGTCCAAGTGACTCACAAACTGTAAGTCAACCTACCCGTTATGCCAGGCATCAGTCCCACGGCACCATGCACGGGCAGGCCCGGACTGGCCATCGGGCACACCGGGCAAATGCCCGGTGGGCCGCGATGTCCGTGGGGCCGAGGCCGGCAGGGGAGATCACAGGATCTCCCCTGCCATCCCGTGCAGGGCCAGCGCTATCCGAGCGCCGGCCCTGCTGTGTGTCTCCATGGGCCGGTGGGGAGATCAAAGATCTCCCTCACCGGCCCAGAGACACTGTTACATGCGGCTGCCGGCTGGGGTGTGAGGGAGGGAGGAGAGGACCGGCGGAGCTCTAGCCAGCAGCTCCGCCGGATCCTCTCGCGAGGTCTGAGCGTTGCCGCGGTTACCGCGGCAACGCTCAGATCTCGCGAGAGTGAACTCTAGCCGGCAGGGGCTAGAGTTCACTCTCACCACTGGACCACCAGGGAAGGCAGCATGGTCCCCCTCCCAGGCAGACCGGCTCCCCACACCCTGGCGGACCGGCCCAGGCTAAAGGTAAAGTGGGAGGGAGGGGGATATAACTTTTTTTTTTTTTTTTTTTTTACTTATTAATAAAAACATATTTAAATGTAAAAAAAAACCAGCCCCCTCATACACACACACACACATCACCCCCAGAAACACTCATCACCCCCAGATACACAGCACCCAGACACACACATCACCCCCAGACACAAACAGCACCCAGACACAAACAGCACCCCCAGACACAAACAGCACCCCCAGACACAAACAGCACCCCCAGACACACACAGCACCCCCCCACACACACAGCACCCCCAGACACACAGCACCCAGACACACACATCACCCCCAGACACACACAGCACCCAGACACACACATCACCCCCAGACACACACATCACCCCCAGACACACACATCACCCCCAGACACACACACAGCACCCCCAGACACACACAGCACCCCCAGACACACACAGCACCCCCAGACACACACAGCACCCCCAGACACACACAGCACCCCCAGACACACACAGCACCCAGACACACACAGCACCCATACAGCACCCAGACACACACAGCACCCATACAGCACCCTCAGACACACACACAGCACCCATACAGCACCCTCAGACACACACACAGCACCCTCAGACACACACACAGCACCCTCAGACACACACACAGCACCCTCAGACACACACACAGCACCCCCAGACACACACAGCACCCTCAGACAGACAGCACCATCGCTCACACACACACACATATATTTTCTTTGTCTGTTAACTCACTGAGGGTTATTATATATATATATATATATATATATATATATATATATATATATATATAAAATAACCCTCAGTGAGTTAACAGACAAAGAAAATTAGAAACCTAGAATGTGACGGCAGATAAAAACACCCTCACACACAGCACCCCTCTTACATACACACAAACTGCGCCCCTCACACATACAATACGTCCAAATATATATATATATATATATATATATATATATATATAAATATATATATATATATATATATATATATATATACATACATACATACATACATACATACATACATACATACATACATACACACACACACACACACACACACTACAGCACCCCACACACTGCACCACTACACACATTACGCTCCAGATACACGCTAGATCCCTTACCCTATATGCACTCTTAATCCTCTATACACACACACACACACACACACGATCTCCTATACACACTCTGGGTCCTTTACACACTACACACACACACACACTGCACCACCTACACACACACTACATTTATTGTCAGCAAACACATACAACATTCTCTAAACACACCCTCTCTACAACCCCTACACACACTACGTCACCTATACACACACACACACTACAGCCCGTATGCACACACTCGCTACATCCCCTATAACACTATGCCCCCTATACACACACTCTCTACAGCCCCTAGCCACACATATTACTCCACAAACACAAATTAAATTGACCTATTTACACAATACCACACTACGCTCTACACACACGCAATCCCACAAGAAGGCTCCAAACGCATGCACCATAAACTTTCCTGGCCCTTTTGTCCTCTGGTATCCCACTTGTGGACACACCAGAGACAATTTAAAAGCAAACACAGCGCAAGCATGTTATTAAATTTGCTTGCGCTGCGCAGAACAAATACAGGGCCCTTTTCTAATGCCAGAGCTCTTCAGCGGGGCTCTCTGAGCATTGAACCAACTTGCTCACTTTGAGAGGGGGCGTGCTTGTCATTAGTGATGACAAAACACACCCTCTCTGGCCCCGCCCCCTTCTTAGGGGGCTGCTCTGATTGAAAAATGCCCGGGCCTAATTTTTTTCCCAGTCCGGCCCTGTGCACGGGTCAGGTCCTCACTTTACGGCTGCATTTTGTCTAAGTCTGTTCTAAAACCATTGCATGTTCATGCATATCATTCGTTTAAACCCCCTACCGGTCTTTGGGTGTACTACAGGCTTCTTAGACATTATCGCATTTCATGTACAAACCAACGAACCACTGCATTTTCGCCTACACACTGACCCCTACCGGTTATTCGGTGTACTACAGGCTTCTCAGACATTATTGCATTTCATGTACAAACCATCGAACCACTGCATTTTCGCCTACACACTGACCCCTACCGGTCATTCAGTGTACTACAGGCTTCTCAGACATTATTGCATTTCATGTACAAACCATCGAACCACTGCATTTTCGCCTACACACTGACCCCTACCGGTCATTCAGTGTACTACAGGCTTCTCAGACATTATTGCATTTCATGTAAAAACCAACCTTGCTTCATTTAAACGATTGTCATTTCGGTTTGTGTTTTCTGGTCGGCACTTATTCATAGTATATTTCTATGCACGATTGCTGTTTGCATTAAAATGCATACGGTTAAGCTATTCATGCTAACTTCTGTTTCCCTTCATACTAAGATTCGGTTATTCTGCTATGTATTCACATAGATCTTTTTCGTGAGTTACATTTCATCATTTCATGTATTTACATTTGGTTAAAAAGTTGCTTGGTTAAATAGACAGACCATTTTCATGCTATTTTTAAGGTATCACTTATTACATCAAGGGTATGAAACCAGCTAACATTTCTGTATAGACATTGGACTCCCACGCTTACTGGAGTTTTTTTTTTTATAATTATCCATTTCATTACAATTAAATCAGCCTACGTTACAGGCCTCATTTCTTTGTTGTTAACCATGACACAAGGATTTAATTCCTTTTCATGCATACTCGGGTTGAATCACACGTACTGATCCAACCAATCATACGTTTCCTGCACAGTAATCGGTTAAACTTTCAAATACTTATTTTACACGATCTTAGGTTGTCTATTTTGTTTCAGTTTGGTTATTATATATATATATATGGTTTTAATAAGTTATTTTATTTTACAATGCAGATATTACATGTATATTACAGTTATGGTTAGCCTACATTACGGCTCCTTTTTCTGTCATGCTCGTACAGAAAAAGGAGCCGTAGTTCAAGGACGAGTTCAAGGACACGGTCCTATTTTAAAGAGTATAATGGAGATATGATGTTATTACGATTACATGGCACTAACTATTCAGGCCATTTCTTATCATGCTCATACGATATACCACGAGTATATAAGAACACGGTCCTACCTTCCACAGAGGGTTTCGGGTTGAATCACACGCATTGGTTCAACCACTCATACGTCACGTTACAACATTTTCTGCATAGATTGTCATTTCACATAATTTCACATGGCATTTACAAACTCAGGCCTTTTCTTGACACACTCAGACGACGTAACACGAGTATTCAAGAACACGGCATATACGTCTCACAAGACTTTCGGTTTTTGAATCACACGTTCTGGTTCATACATTCATACGTCACTTTACAGCAACATTTATGATTCTGCATATTGTCACTTCACATTAAAAAGTCCCTTGCATTCCCAGATCAGTTTAGTGACATGCATATCATCTGATCACCTTCCATATATACACATTACACGGCCAATCCCCTGCTGCCAGGTATCGGACTCAGCGTAACGCTTGTCACCAGGCATGGGCAGTCATGTCACTATCATACTCATAGATTTTACACCTCCCACACATACTGCTAGAAGCCCTAATCCCAGCCTATACAGATTACACAGGTCTCACAGGATCCATTCTCACTCTATCCCTTTTTAGGTTTATCCAGGTTTTCATACCTGTCGAATCTCAAAACTTCATACATACTACCAGGTACGTAAGCCTGCTCACGTTGTAGTTCACATACGTTTCATTCTTCTAGGCCATAGAGTACTGGCAAGTTAGGGGTATAGGCCCAAATAGGTACCTCCCTTCTTGGCATTTCTGCCTATCGTTTAGTGGTCCGCGAGGCCAACACCCCGCCTCAACGTTTCGGAGGCAAACGCCATCGGGCCACACGTGAGTTAGCCGCCTCGCAATATTATAGAGAGGGCCTCACCTGTCACTCCCTCCCCCTGTTTTCTTTTACTATCACCGAGAGGCCTACGATTCCTGCCACTACGACGGGTGGCCTCAATAACCCCTCGCGCCAACTCATAGACAGAGCCTCTCATAGCCACTTGGCAACTAGCAGGGCCTCACCTGTCACAAAACAAGATTAATTTTTCGCCTTTCAGGCCTAGTTAGCCTGCCAGTATCACCCCTGGGGAATCGGTCACTACACCCCTTACCATGGCTGGGTCGGCCGCTGCGACCCCTCCAGCACTGGTTGAGTTGCAATCACTTTCTCCAGCCATCTGTTTCAGGGCACATGCTAAATCTGTGTCCAAATAAAATGTATCCCAAAACTATACTTCACATCAATAAACATTTCTGTACTTACGACATTACTGCCACATCATCCATCTAGACATTTGGTGGAATTCATTATCTCGGGTCTATCAGAAGGATTCACACAGGCCTCATACACATGCCTTCCGGAATCCTGGAATGTCCTAATTTACAATCCGCACAACAAACCCTACAGCGGTGGAGACACTCATAGCCAGGAAGTGGCAGAGGACTTCCTATGGGGGCCCTTCCAGTCCCCTCCGTTCACCACATGGCGGACAAACCCCATCGGTATTGTCACAGGGAAATCTTCTCACAAACAGAGACTTATCATTGATCTATCAACACCTCTGCCACTCCTAGTCTGAACTCCCTCATACCCTCTGAGGAATTTTCACTGCAATATTCCACCATAGATCACGCCATTATGGCTATCATGCAGGCAGGGGCCGGAGCATGGCTCAGTAAGACTGATATCACAATGCTTTCAAGTTACTGCCTATCCACCCTACACTGTGTCACCTGCATGGTATCAAGTGGGCAGGGAACTACTATTTTGCTCACGTTTAACATTTAGGTTCCAAAGTAGTCCGGCCATTTTGGACGTATTCGCTGAAACCCTATGCTGGTTTTATTAAATATAGCCAGATGCCCTACAGTTATACATTATCTGGATGATTTCTTACTGGTCGAGGAGAATATTTCCCCTCCCAGTAGCCTAAAAGAAACCATCAGTCTATTCGAACAGGTGGGTGTCCCAGTCTCCTCCACCAAGACTGAAGGACCAGATACCTTCATCACATTCCTGGGTATCATACTAGACTCAGCCACCATGCAAGCTAGCCTGCCACGCCCAAGGTAGAAAACATTCTGATCAACATAATCTCTACATACAACTCGGTACTTGCAACCGCAAGAATTACAGTCTCTGCTTGGGTCACTGAATTTTGCCATTTGCATCATACCTCAAGGCCGGGCTTTCATCTCACAACTCCTTTACATGTTTCCCACTTTTAGACATGATGGACACAGGTCACCCCTGGATACCCAAGCCACGGCAGGCGTAATTATGTGGAGAAAATTTTTAACCACCTTGAATGGTAAAAGCATGTTCCTTCCAAAATTGTCTGACTCCTCACCTACCATTTGGTCAGACGTGGCGTCTACCACAGGTTTTGCAGCAATTTTTCAGGAACGAATGGCTTTGGGGCAGCTGGCCTTCAGAAGTTCAGGACCTGGAGGGTTTTTCCACTACCTCAGCTCTGTTTGAGATATATCCCATCGTGACGGTTGCCGTGGCATGGGTGCATTTATGGGCAGGTTCGTCTGTACGTTGCTACTCAGACAACCAAGTAACTTGTCACATTATAAACAAGGCCGATCCAAATCACTGACTATTATGAGATTCTTGAGGAAACTCACTTGGCTGGCTGCATGTCATAATTTTCTCTTGTTTTGTATTCATGTTCCAGGTGTATGTAACACTGCTGCTGACAATTTGTCTCGCTTTAATTTCCAGGCTTTTCGTCAAATACTCCCGTCAGCCGCACTCACAGCCACGAACACCCCACTATTCCACCATCTAGTAATGGACTAGATGCTATTATGCAACATAGCAGAACATTGTCCCAATTAGCACTGTCTACTAATACCCGGGAAACTTACGATAGAGCTTTCATTTGATTTAAAGATTCCTTTCTGAACACATCTTACAACCTTTCATCGTGACATCCTGGTTGGGCTTTGCTTCTTTTTGCCACCTCAAACTCAAACTATCATACAACACAATCAAACCATATCTGACAGGCATCCAACATCACATGCTAACTTTACAACCAGACAAATCAAGTGTCCTCCTACCAATTAAGAACATCCTTAGGGGTATTCAGAGATCCGAACCCCCACGTACGGCCCAGAGGCTACCCATAGATTTCCATATTTTTAAAGACTTATAAAATTCACTAGATTTAAACCCTTTGCCAACAACACAAACCTCATCGTTAAAACCGCCATATACGTAGCCTTGTTTATGGTTTCTTGAGACCAAGAGAATTTACCGCCATCAGCACAACACAGTCCACTCACATCCTACTTCATTCACACTTAACAAAACACATGGACTATTATATCTTGACTCTGCCTCACTCCAAAACCAGTCAACATGCACTTTCAGTAGAGGTTAAGTACTATCCTACTCACAACAGGTGGAGCCCCGTCAAACTACTGGACTCATATACCCAGCATAACAACGAACCACCATCTCAACCACTTTCAGTCTACAAGGTTCGGTACTCACTACCACCACCTTTATGACACACGTCAGGTCTTTACTTACACAGCTGGGCCTCAAATCAGCTAACTATTCGGGCCACTCCTTCCGCATAGGAGCGGCCTCCACAGCATCCAGTGCAAACATTCCAGTTCATGTTATCAAGTCACTAGGGCGCTGGAAATCATCGGCTTACTCTAGATACATACCTAACCCGGTACAAGAAGTAAGAAATGCCTTTCAAGACATGTCTGGTTAAAGTATGTATATTGCTGGTATGTAATAAATTTGATTTTCTACTTTTGCCCTCTTTATTTACAGGCCTACCTCATCGTCGGTTCCGGCACACCACAACCGACTTGCTCTTTTAATACCATCCTACACTTATCAGTGTTTGTATCTTCTGTACTATCATGAGCCCTTAACACAAGTATTAAGGCCTTTTGGCCTGTAATTGTGGGAGGGGCGTATGACACACCTCTTCCCTACTTAAGGGACACCCCTTACCTGGCTCCATATCGTTCGAGGTCAGCGCTGCATCACCCTCCCACCCACTCCTCATTATTAACTCCTTTTCTCTTTACATTTCTTCTTGGTGGGCCCTCTTTAATTACAGGCCTACCTCATCGTCGGTTCCGGCACACCACAACCGACTTGCTCTTTTAATACCATCCTACACTTATCAGATGTTTGTATCTTCTGTACTATCATGAGCCCTTAACACAAATATATATATATATATATATATATATATATGTATTTGTGGTCAGTGTCAGGATCGGGACAGGGATCCAACACGCAGAGTACAAACAGTAGCCAGATACGTATATCGGACCTTAGAATGGCCGGACTAACGTAAGTAGTACAGTAGAGAATGGTCAAAGACAAGCCGAGGTCGAGGGTAACAGAAGACAGGTAAGCGAGAGACAAGCCGAATCAAGGGTAACAGAGAGAAGCAGAGTAGAGCAAACAAGCCGGGTCAAAACCAAAAGGGATAACTAGAATACACGAGCACTGAGTGACTAGAACAAGCTAGAACCACAACAGGGCAATGAGCTAATGAAAGAAGCACTGTTAAATGCCCTGTTCAGATAAGTAAACACGCCTCCGAGGCGTCCTGATTGGTCCTGAAGCAATTGAGTGACAGGTCGTTCCGGGTTGGCGTCCTGACGTCGACTTCCGGACGTCATGCTATAAAAGGGAGTCACTCCCTCGCGGCCGGCTTTGCATGACCGGATAAACCGCGAGGAAGGGGGAAATCAGACCGTCCGGATGGATGAGCGGCTAAGTCTCTACCTCTTTCGGAGGTAGAGACCTCAGGTACCCTGACAGTACCCCCCCTCTCAGATACGCCCACCGGGCGGAAGGCACCAGGATGAGAAGGGAAGCGAGAGTGAAATGCCCTGCGGAGACGGGGAGCATGAACCTCCTCCTGAGGTACCCAACTTCTTTCCTCAGGACCATATCCTTTCCAATCGACCAGATATTGTACTCTCCCCCGGGAGATTCGAGAATCGACGATGGAATTGACTTCATACTCCTCCTGACCCTCCACCTGAACAGAGCGAGGAGGGGCGATCGTGGAGGAGAATCTGTTACATACTAGTGGTTTTAGCAAGGAAACATGAAATGAGTTAGGAATGCGTAAGGCATTAGGCAAAGCTAGACGATACGCAACTGGGTTAATTTGAGTCAGTACCCTGTAAGGTCCAATATACCGAGGCGCGAACTTCATGGAAGGCCCTTTTAACCGAATGTTTCTAGTACTTAACCATACTCTATCGCCTGGAACAAACACCGGTCCTGCCCTTCTACGTTTGTCAGCGTGTTTTTTAACCAGCATAGAATTGTGCAGAAGAATTTGTCGAGTCTGGTCCCATAACTTCCTTAAATTGGCAACATGGACATCCACCGACGGTACCCCTTGGGAAGAGGGCTCCGAAGGAAGAATGGAAGGATGAAAGCCATAATTCATGAAGAAGGGGCTAGAATGCGTAGAATCACAGACGAGATTGTTGTGTGCAAACTCCGCCCAAGGAATCAAACCGACCCAATCGTCCTGGTGTTCAGAAACGAAACAACGTAAATATTGTTCAACCTTTTGGTTGGTGCGTTCAGCAGCTCCATTGGACTGAGGATGGTAGGCAGAAGAGAAATTCAATTTGATGCCTAGTTGAGAGCAGAAGGATTTCCAAAAACGGGAAACAAATTGGGAACCTCTGTCAGATACAATTTGGGAAGGTATCCCATGTAAACGGAAAATCTCCCTAGCGAATATCTCCGCTAATTCGGGCGAAGATGGGAGTTTAGGTAAGGGAATGAAGTGAGCCATCTTAGTAAATCTGTCCACCACAGTGAGGATAACAGTCTGCTTTTTAGAGATAGGCAAATCAACAATGAAGTCCATAGCCAAACAGGACCATGGCTTTTCAGGAACCTCTAAAGGGTGCAGAAATCCGCATGGAAGCGAATGGGGTTGCTTGGTCTTGGTACAAACCTCACATGCCCCGATGAATTCTTTAATATCTTTACGTAACTCAGGCCACCAGAAATCTTTAGAGATCAGAGCATACGTCTTGTGAATGCCAGGATGTCCAGCCACCTTGCTGTTGTGGAAACAGCGTAACACTTCTAGTTGGAGAGTGGCAGGAACGAAGTGTCGATCCCCAGGAGTCTGTTTGGGCGCAAGATGCTGAAATTTCATGATCTCGGCAAGCAACGGAGAGTGAATCCTGAGATTCGTGTTAGCGATGATATTACCCTTAGGAACTATGGAGGAAAGGACTGGCTCAGTTATAGTGAACGGTTCATATTGACGAGACAAAGCATCGGCTTTAGAGTTCTTAGAACAAGGTCTATAAGTAAGTACATAATTAAAGTGAGTGAGGAACAAGGACCAACGAGCCTGCCTGGCGGATAAGCGCTTAGCCTCCCCAATATAAGACAAGTTCTTATGATCCGTTAAAATAGTAACAGGGTGTAATGTCCCTTCTAGTAAATGTCTCCACTCCTTTAAAGCCTTAATGACCGCTAACAGTTCCCTGTCGCCGATGTCATATCTGCTTTCAGGCCCAGATAATTTCTTAGAGAAGAACCCACAAGGGTGTAACGGTTTGTCCACCCCTAACCTTTGAGACAGAACAGCCCCAACTCCCGTCTCAGAAGCATCGACCTCGAGTAAGAACGGCAGAGTCGTATCAGGGTGGACTAGAATGGGAGCAGAAGCAAAAAGTTCTTTGAGAGTCTTGAAAGCAACAAGAGCCTCCGTAGACCAGGTCCTAGTATCAGCCCCTTGTTTGGTCATATTGGTAATAGGCGCAATGATAGAAGAGTATCCCTTAATGAAGCGCCTATAGTAGTTGGAAAAACCAATAAACCTCTGAATAGCCTTGAGTCCTTTGGGCAAAGGCCAATCTAAAATAGATTGGAGTTTGTCAGGATCCATTTTAAAACCTTCCCCAGAAATCACGTAACCAAGAAAGTCTATCTGAGACTGGTCAAAGCTGCATTTCTCCAATTTACAGTATAGGCCATGTTGCAGAAGTTTGTGTAATACCTTTCTGACTTGTCTATGGTGAGTCTCAATCTCCCTAGAGTGTATCAGTATACATCAGTATGTCGTCCAGGTAGACAATAACACAATCATGTTGAAACTCCCTAAGTACCTCATTAATCAAATCTTGAAATACTGCAGGAGCATTGCAAAGTCCAAACGGCATAACTGTGTATTCATAGTGGCCATACCGGGTATTGAACGCCGTCATCCACTCGTGTCCATGCTGGATTCTCACCAAATTATATGCCCCTCTGAGATCTAACTTGGTGAAGATTTTGGAGCCCTTAAGACGATCAAACAACTCGGTAATCAATGGGATAGGATAAGCATTTCTGATATTATTTTATTCAAGCCTCGGTAATCAATACAAGGTCTCTGCGTGCCATCCTTTTTCTTAACGAAAAAGAACCCAGCCCCGGCAGGAGAAGAAGACCTCCTAATGAATCCTTTCTCTAAATTCTCACGAATATATTCCTCTAGAACAGAGTTCTCCTGAACAGATAAAGGATATACATTACCCCTCGTAGGCATAGTCCCAGGTAGAAGCTTAATTTTACAATCAAATGACCTGTGTGGAGGTAAAGAATCGGCATTCTTCTTGTCGAATACTGCCTTTAAGTCTTGGTACAGGAACGGTATCTGTTTTTCTGTGGACTGAGTAGGACTACCAGGTGTGTTAATATTAGCCAATGGAGAAACCTTGCGTAAACTGCTCTCCTGGCAGCTCTGACCCCACGAGAGTATCTCCCCTAATTCCCAATCGATAATAGGGTTATGTCTCTTCAACCATGGATACCCCAGAACTATGGGAACAGAAGGGGACGAAATGAGCATAAGAGATAAATTCTCCACATGTAGGATACCAACATTTAAGTTAATGGGTATGGTCTCACGAAAGATAACAGGGTCCAGTAGTGGTCTACCATCTATGGCCTCAACGGCCAAGGGTGTCTCCCTTAACTGGGATGGGAAATTGTGTTTAGTGGCAAAGGCTTGGTCGATAAAATTCTCAGCAGCTCCGGAATCTATCAACGCCATAGCCTTTACTACTTCCTTCTCCCAAGTTAAGGAAACTGGTAGCAGAAGCCTGTGATCTTTATAATTAGGAGTAGAGGACAAAATAGAAACACCCAAGGCCTGTCCTCTAGAGAAACTTAGGTGCGAGCGTTTCCCGGGCGGTTAGAACAGTTCGAGAGTAAATGACCTCTGGCTCCACAATACATACATAACCCCTCCCTTCTCCTGTGCTGTCTCTCCTCCTCAGAGAGGCGGGTATAGCCTATCTGCATAGGTTCAGGAAGCAGAGAGACCGTGAAGTCAGGGCTTGGAAATGCGGGGGCTAACCTAAAGGAAGGTCTCCGGTTCCTCTCTCGAGTGTTCTGTCTCTCTCTTAAACGTTCATCTATACGAGAAATGAACGAAATTAAATCCTCTAAATTTTCAGGAAGTTCTCTAGTAGCAACCTCGTCAAGGATTACATCTGATAGCCCATTCAAAAATACATCCATATACGCCTGCTCATTCCACTTGACTTCTGACGCCAGAGACCTGAACTCTAGTGCATAATCCACAAGTGTTCGGTTCTCCTGTCTCAGGCGCAACAGTGATCTGGCTGCATTAACCGTTCTACCTGGAGGGTCAAATGTTCTTCTAAAAGCAGCTACAAATGCGTTATAGTTATATACTAACGGGTTATCGTTCTCCCATAGTGGGTTGGCCCATCTCAGAGCCTTCTCAATGAGTAAGGTGATAATAAATCCTACCTTTGCCCTATCTGTAGGATAGGAGCGAGGTTGCAATTCAAAGTGGATACTAATTTGGTTTAAAAAACCACGACATTTCTCAGGAGCCCCACCATAACGTACGGGTGGGGTAATGCGAGAAGAAGCACCTACTGTGGCTACCTCTAGGCCTGAACTTACAGGAGAGATAGGAGTAGTACGTATCTCCTCTGGTGGGTTATTGGCACGAGATAATAACGCCTGTAGCGCTAGCGCCATCTGATCCATTCTGTGATCCATGGCTTCAAACCTAGGATCAGGAGAAGCAAGCTGACTGTTTGTACTTGCAGGATCCATTGGCCCTGTCGTAATGTCAGGATCGGGACAGGGATCCAACACGCAGAGTGTGACGAACCCTGCTGCATAGACCTGTATTGCTGGTTCGTCTGTTTGCATTGGATTCGTGGATTTCCTGTCCGTATGCTGTTATTCGTACGTTTTCTAAAGTACCGATTGAAACTACCGAACATCGGCCACCCAGGAGAGGAGTGTGCTGCTCATTAACACCTTGACCACAAATTAGAACGTTGTGGTTAACCGCAAACACCTCTCCATTCCATTCGTACGGGTGGTCGTCGTTCGTATGCCGAACACGAGGCGGCGGCCATTTTGGACACGAGGCGAATCAGCGGTGTTCGGTGCAAAACCCATGGATCTAAAAACGGACTCTTTATCTACCGAACACCGCTGGAGACGGCCGTCTCCCCTTCTATTCCCTTGGAGGCATACGAACACTGGTCCGTTCGGGAGTTTCTTTCATTCGTATGGACTTACCCAGATAGCCGTCCCATGGAGTCATTCGTATACCGAAGGACTTATGAGAGACTTTGACTCCATGGCGATTGGACTGTGTACATCGGACCTGAGCGCTATTCGGTAGGAATATGCCCTCAGATCCAGGCTATCTGGGGATACGTTGCACGAACACTATATATTCGGTACTTCTGATTTTATGTATTTTATTGCATTTTTTGTGTTTGATTTTAAAATGGCGATGGTTCCTATCCTCGGAGTTAATTAGGTTTCTCCCTAATTATCTCCAGGATAGGAAAAGATGTATTATGGGTAAAATGGGAAGGGCTTGTATTATAGCCACTGTGATTGGCTACTGTTTAATATATTTTACAGTCTTCCACCAGGTCCCCTAGGGGAGTGTCTACCTGGTGGAGACCTGCATAAATACTGGGCAGGTAGCCCCCATTAAACACATTCTGCTTGACCTTCAAAACGGAGCTTTGTCTCGTTTGTGGAGGGATTGACTATTGGGACAGCGCTTTCATTTATTTCTAGCTGTGGAAGGATTTCGGATGGATTGCTGATCGGGAGTTACCGCATTCGTATGCTCCGTTCGGGAGTTTTATGATCGGTTGAACTGAAATTGCATTTCTGGAGAAAGGGGATTATCGGCTAAACGGCGGCTTCACTCTCCAGGCGGTGAGTGTCGTAACACAGAGTACAAACAGTAGCCAGATACGTATACCGGACCTTAGAATGGCCGGACTAACGTAAGTAGTACAGTAGAGAATGGTCAAAGACAAGCCGAGGTCGAGGGTAACAGAAGACAGGTAAGCGAGAGACAAGCCGAATCAAGGGTAACAGAGATAAGCAGAGTAGAGCAAACAAGCCGGGTCAAAACCAAAAGGGATAACTAGAATACACGAGCACTGAGTGACTAGAACAAGCTAGAACCACGACAGGGCAATGAGCTAATGAAAGAAGCACTGTTAAATGCCCTGTTCAGACAAGTAAACACGCCTCCGAGGCGTCCTGATTGGTCCTGAAGCAATTGAGTGACAGGTCGTTCCGGGTTGGCGTCCTGACGTCGACTTCCGGACGTCATGCTATAAAGGGGAGTCACTCCCTCGCGGCCGGCTTTGCATGACCGGATAAACCGCGAGGAAGGGGGAAATCAGACCGTCCGGATGGATGAGCGGCTAAGTCTCTACCTCTTTCGGAGGTAGAGACCTCAGGTACCCTGACAGTCAGGAACAATAAGCCAAGTTATAGTAGTGGTGGTGTAAGTTGGTTGTGGTGTACCAATGTTTGGGTAAACATTGAGTCATGGGTTCAGATTAATAAAAGGAAGGTGGACAGATCACTGTCAACCCTCAAAACACCACCCATGACCAACAGGTTAAAGCTCCATTAAAATAGAAGATGGGGTGAATATCCTAGTGTCCCCCCCTGACCCTATGGTAGGGTCAATTCATAATTAAATAAATAAATAAATAAGTAAATAGGGGGACTTAAGAGCCCTCTTCTCACCTCACCATAGCTGGGGCTATCATAACCACCAAATGCCCTTCCAACCCATACACATATACAGACTTACCATCAGATATCCTCTTTACTCAATCTTCTTTTCTTCAGCTCCAAAAAAGGTCAAATAAAAATCCTTTAAGTTCGATTGCAAAACTAAAATACTTAAAAAAACTTTTTTAAAAATTGTGATGCATGGACTCAGTAGAGAGGGCTTTCCCATGCTATGCAATTTCAGCCAGAGCACTCTGATTGGCTGGCTAGTAAATTATTTAACTAATAAACAACATAATTAGAAATAACTGTAACAGGGACAAAAAGAAAAACGAGAGGATAATAGAATGACAGGAGAACATAGGGAGACAAGAGACCTTGGACTATGCTGGAATTAACATGTATTTGCATATTATGTACACATTCACTATTGAGATTACACCAAAAGACAATGCAATATCAGTCCAAAGCAGAAGATGGTGCTACATCTAGGTACTGCAAGTAATTTGCTTCAATCTACCCTATATATGATATATGCATATAATATCACTCTCGATCATTAATTCTTCAAATACTTACATGTGCGCTGGAGTAACCATTTTTTTTGTCAATTTTAATTTAGTTCTTCATTTAATAGTATAAATGCTTCAAAACCCCTTTTGAGACAGAACAAATTGAAAACTGATAACCTATTACTTGGAAGTAATGAGTCACAATGATTCCTTGCAGGTTCATTGAAATTTGAATGTAAACCAATCATCAGATTGCAAGAAAGGTGCACCGCTCATGAAGAAGATAATCTTCATCTGTAACTGGTATTCATTCTGAGGCTATACAATTGCATTAAATAGAAGAGAAAGATATTGAGTTATACTGATATTAAAGTTAATTATATTTTCTAATCATTTAACAGTATTTGAATTAGAAATATCCAATTTCTGGCATGATTACTATGAAGTATTGCTCAAACAGACAGACAGACAGACAGACAGAGGATATACAACAGTAAAACATGTTTTCTGGCAAATTACTACTGAAGATTTATGGAGACTTTGTCAATAGTCAATCACTATGGCATTATTTTCTCATCAATAATAATGTTTTGACAATTTTTGATGGCTACCTGATTTGACTATAATTTATTTGATGGTTGTGAAGCTAAACACAGTTAAAGACAAATACACACAAAGCCCAAAAAGTGTTTAATGTATTTTTTAAGAACAATATGTAAAATACAGCTGTTTCAGGTTATTCCTTATTTCAATGCGTAGTGTCCTTATTGCATAGGAACCGCTCACCCAAATATATACAAATAAAGAAGGAATCTTCCTTCCTTACAACTACCCCAAAATCCGGATCCTGCAGTCCAAACACCCTGCCTCACCATTGATAAATTCAAAGTGGACTACAGTTATAAAAAAAATAATTAAATGCATATACTTACAGGAAACAAGAAATTTGTACTTTAACTTAATAAACCTTGCTACACCACCTGGCTGTCAGTCAGACAACAGGTCATGTTACTTCCTGGTTTGGTTAGCACTTAAGTTTAGCTCAGAGCTTAGAGACTGCAATTGCCCAGAGCACCTGCCTTGCAAAGACTTCTCATTGAGCTGCATTGGGATATCTGTAATTGAACAGCCACAGCAATATATTCAATTCAAAACATATATACAAAGTGTAGTGGAGCTGCTAAGTGAAAGAGATCACATGATGCTGGCGGTTGTGTAAGCTCCGCCCTCCCGTTGGGTGGGTGTATAAGTGAGGTGACAGAAACAGACATTAAGCTGTCCTGTCATAAACACAAGTGACAAATACCCCTTCCTAGCTAGCTGAATGACAAGATGTTGTGTAATAGAGTCTTCCAATTGGCAAGATCAAAACTCATTGTTACATGAACATTTTTCCTGCTCCTGTAGGAATATTGTACCCACAGGTCTATTGATTAGAGCTCCCACCCCTTACCAGAATAATTTAACTTAGTGCCAATCCACTGACCATTGACCATGGGTACTAGTATTTTATTACGTGCCCACACTTGCAGCATGGCTACTACGGGAGAGGTATGTAACCTCCCTTGTACTAATATGGGGATAATATTGCGCCCCCCTAGGCTTTTTTTTAACTTTATAATGTGGCTGCTGGCTAGCAAACTCTGGCCCACCACCACATGATTAATTACACAATTAACTACTGACACATAAATAACCTCACAATTAACCACCGCCACATGATTAACCTCAAGTTCATTGCATTTTTTATTTTCTGATATGATTTGATGAATCAGCACATCACCGGAAGATCCTAATTTTATATGCATATGTCTATTTATTTTCTTGTATTTTGAATCTATTCCTTTTTGGATGTAACTATATTTTTTCTCTGCCTCATATCTTGCCAACGTACAGCTTTATTACAATTTTAAAAAAAGCAATTCACTGTAAATGTATCGGTTCTATCTATTCTGCTCCCCCTAGCTGTTTTATATATTGGAAATTAAGGATTCTCTTTTACTTTTCCAGCAGCTTGCCACTCTAATTTACACAATTGTGTGTTTATTAAGGGGTGCCATCTTGCATGTCGCGCATGACATCACCAAGTTTCAAAGGCTGGGGATTCCACAGGCATGGCGTCTAAATGCACTGCAAGATACCTTACAGACTTTCAATTTTGGGGTGGCAGTATGGTAGGAGGATTCTTTCTCCTATGTATTTTGTTTCCAATGCATTGAAAAAGAGAAAGCATGTAACATCTGTATTTCTAATGGTGTCCTTCAAATAAATACATGTAACACTTTTGTGAACATTGCATCCAGTGATACTGTTCTTCAATTTTAATTTTTTTTGTGTGTTAATTGTGACTCTACTTCTGAAGGTGCCACAGTGGGTGAGGTGAGAGCAAACAATTATTTTTTATAATTGTTTTGGGTACTGCAGCCTTTTCTCAATTATCTTGTGTGGCTATACACAGAACCCCAACAAATACATCTGGTACCTATGTTATTTTACATAGATATTCTAAGCAACATAATTACTACAGGTCACTGCTGTGGTCATGTTGCCATGGGTACATTAGCACGAGTCCTTGGTTTATTTGATAGCGTTGTTATTTCTATTGTTTTCTATAGAACAGTTTTGCCCTAGTCAGAATTATTTTGTATGCCATCTAGTGAATGCCATTTTGAAGCAGAACAAAAACTATAAACAACCACTATTAAACGTGAATGTTTGTCTAAGCATAGCTGTAATCCATATTCAGTTTGTGCTCTGGTGTTATTTAATAAAGCCATTCACTTCTCTATGGGTGACATTTTTTAAGCTTTTGAGTCCAGAACTAAGAAGGCCAGGGAGATGATTTCTACCCTCTAGCTGTTTGTTCTCCAGCAAATACATAGGCTCAGAACATCAGAAAGATTTTTTTTTATTTTTGTACACAACAATTCTTGTAGCCAAAGGGTTTAATCTTCTTCTTCATGGATATTGTTACTTTATAAACCTTCCTTAAGTGACCCATCTCAAGCAAGAAATGATTGTACGTTGTACACAGTAGTACACTAAACTAGAGAAATATATCCTAGTGCACTAACATGCCTATTTTTGGATTAAACTGATTAAAATATTAATTTTCTTTTTTTTTTCTTTCCAAATATTTTCAAGAAGGTAAAAAGCTATCAATAAACAACCTGTTTTTGTATTTGTACACAGTATTCAAGTTCGAAATTTATAATCTCTAGTTTCTAAGTATCTCATGAAGATCAATGTCTTTATATTCCAAACTGAAAGAGTGTCTCACCAAGTTACTTAGGTAATCAAAAATCATAGCGTGTTACCTGTGGAAAAAGACAAAAAGATAAAAAAAACTATAACAATATTTTTTCTTTATATTTGGCACTGCACCAACCTCATAAATAAACAAATTAGGTTATTATCTTTATTTTATATAAACAACACTGTGCACTATTAATGTATTTACTAGTGTGCATTGCTTATCCAAGTCACAGGTTCTGATGCTTTGACTTTGAGTGATGACCTCTGGTTCACTCTGATTTTGGCTTGTTTATTGATCTCCTTACCTCTGTTCATCTGACCCCAGCTTTTGAATTACAAAGATTCTCTTAGTTGGCTTCCTATAGTCAAGGCTATCCTGACCCCTATATTCCCTGGTTATTTCTCTAACCTTTAACCTGTCTACTCTCTCACACATCTCTATTGTAAAATGTACACATACTGCTCTTGCATTACAAGTATTTCCCCAAGTCCACTGAGATCTGTATTATTCCAGGGAAAAATGTAATTTGCTCAGCTGGCTATATATTATTCTTTAACATTTAAAGATTTAAAAATAATATCAGGAAGTGTTACTTTACTGAGAGGGTAGTGGATGCATGGAATAGTCTTCAAGCTGAAGTGGTAGAGGTTAACACAGTAAAGGAGTTTAAGCATGCGTGGGATAGGCATAAGGCTATCCTAACTATAAGATAAGGCCAGGGACAAATGAAAGTATTTAGAAAATTGGGCAGACTAGACAGGTCGAATGGTTCTTATCTGCCGTCACAATCTATGCAACATTTTAGTGATGAAAAACTCTATGTTTTATAGTTTGAATGTCACATATTGTTTCATAATTCTAGTTCTTTGTATTTGAAGAGTTCTCTTCCAAGTCTGCTAATTTAACCCTTTTTCGTAAAATTGATTTATCCTCGTATTTAGTCATATTATAACACCTTATTGGATAATGATCTCTGTTTTGGGAATGGCAACTGTTTGTTAGCTGACTAGAATTAAATATTTATCCTGTGTGGTCTCCCATGTGTTTAGATAAACCATGGCATCAATATTTTAGTCCTTAGAATTTCATCTGACCATTTAAAAACTGATATATATACTTCCCCTATTAAGTGTCATACCTTACATCAAAGTAATACATGGCAAGAAATTACAATAATGTCTTGGGAATTGAGTGTCACCGTCACTCTGGTTACTCTAGTCCCAATGATATTTAGTGACTCCAGGGCCATTGCTATTTACCTCTATTATCCCACGGAGTCTCCATTCATGGTGCCTTTATCTTAGCTTTTTAAAATGTGCCAGTCACCAAAACTCTTATTCTCTGTCCTTCCTAGGGCCTACACGCCATATCATACGGATGCATGGTGAGGAATTCAAAGGGGGATTTACAGCAATATGTTGACTCTCGGGATCCCAAGAGCAACACAGAGAATTTAAGTTGTGATGCTCCAGGAAGTGACAAAACACTGGAGGTAGGTAAGAACTAAGTTGTCAGCCTATGACAAAGTTGACAAAAGCTGTGGAGCTTGATTAAAGCTCCACCCTTTGTCAACTTTTGTTACCCTGAACGTTATACATAGTCCCTCCTTTTCCTTATATATAACTTTTGAAATAACCTTAGTTTTAAAGAAAAATCCAAAGCAGCCCAGGGGGAGATAAAACATAAATAAAAATAAAAAAATATGGCAGAGCCATTTTAATATTCCATCAAATACAAAATAAATAAATAACCAAAGGGAGCCAAAGCATACTGTATCCCTACCCAAGTGCCAGTCAGTTAATTTAGCAAACGACAAAATCATCTGGATGGGATTTGGAATCATAATGATGGGCACACCTAAATGGCAAACTGAATTAACAAAGGAGAAGGGTTTCCCATGTACCCCATAAAATAGTTAATACCATGTAATCCTTATTTGCATCATTTATCTCTAATTATGTGTTTAATCTCACCACTCATATAGCTTTGTGATCCTAGCGATGTTACTAAACGTGAAATATATGGTCACTTCAACATGATTATGTAATACCATATAATCATGAATTCAAGTTGCTCTATTTTTAGATATTACTTTCTTGCATATTGCATAATTTCAAAGAGCATAAATTATTTCTGTCTGTGTCTGATTATACTTAATTGCCATAAAAGAGCTTTGAGATGCTAGCGAATAATTTCTGTTCATACAAAAGTAAAAGTTATTTAGTGTGAAATTATTCTTACACAGACTCTTTACTCTGAATATACTAATGCAGTTTCCACGTTTTGAATAAAATGGAATGTTGACATACTTTAATGTGTGTTTGGGTATTATCATAAATAAGATTTAAATGTACGAATTTGAAGAATGTTTTAATGTGAAGAGCAAAATTATTTTAATCTATCAACATATGGTTTAACACTTATAACTTTATTAGGGGCTGTTTTTCCAGTAACTAAGAAGTAAGCAAATAGTATGATAGAGCAGGGAGAAATGTAAAATCTTATGAAAACAAAAGTTATAGAAAAAGAATTGCAATTACCTAGAATAGATTCCAATCAGAGCTGATAGACCTGTACAGTGGAAAGGTTCAAGAAAGCTTGGAGTAGAGACACTGTTATCCTGATATTACTGCCACTTATTAACTTTATTTTGTGTAAATATTGTGAACATGACTAAATTCCAAATGGCAATTCTCACATTTGCTAAAGTCAAATACGGTTGGAATTCGGTCATGTCAAGCAAATCTGCAGCAATGGATACAGTCTATGTCCAAATTAAATTCAGTGTTGTGTAAGCGCTAATTGAACAAAATTCAGAACAGAATGCATCTGTGAGCACTAGCAGACAGTGGCATATAGTAAAAAAAACTCTTTTCAATGTCAGTGTTAACAATGTGGCTGCTGACCAGTGCTTGCAATATAGCCGCCACATTAAAAAAGTAAAATAAAATGAATAAAGAACTACATAATGAATCAATAATATCCCCATATTACTATAAGGTAGGTTTTAAAGCCCAGCCTGCCAATGTCCATCCCTCAAATTTGTGGTATGTTTTTATTTGTGTATTTGTGTTCTGCCAAGAAAATGGCTAGGGGTCCCTTATCCTACCTAATCTTCTCTGGCTGTCAGAGAGCTCTGATTAGTTGGCTTACTAGCCATGCAATCAGAGCTCGCTTGGTCATATTACAAAGAGTGGAAAATCCTCCCACGCTTTCTGATAGCTATCATAGCATTTAAAGCCTATAAAGGGCTTACCCAAATTAATTTTGCAGCGAGCCCTCCATGGGTGAAGATCAATTTCTTTTTGTTGCAGTGCATTTTTTTTTCTTTTTCTGGCAGGCTTTTTGGGGGCTTTTTTTAACACTAATTTGTGGCTTTAGCAATTATGGTGGTAAGTATACTTTTTATTTTTTTTGGCCCTTTCCTTACTGTTTAGTCTGATTGTGGACCATTAGTCACCCAGGGGAAGCTTACTATTATTTGGGAGTGCGAGCTGGACAGTGGCATGTCCACCGCTCCATTTTGTAATTAATTAGAGTCCCCACCTGTCCATGGGAGGGGGTCAAGGGAGGGGACATTAGGTCCCCCTTATTGTATATATTAAGGCCCCCACCCTCCAACATGTGTGGGAATCTGGGGATTCTAGGTCTCACCTATTTTATAAGTGCTACGGTCCCCACACGTTGACACTAGGCCACCCCCCTTTAAAATGTAAAGTATACCCCAGTATTTCACAGGCCCAGTGACTAGTTTGAAATGTTTAGTAGATATGTTGCCACTGGCAGGTTTTATTGCCCATAAGATTTTTATTAGGCTATTTATTATATATTTTTTTACTTACTTTATTGGCAGCTGGCTAGCAAGCGCTTTCCGTTCGCCACATAGTTAACCCTTGCACTGGTAAAAGTTTTTAATTAGTTACCCACTGGCTTCTAGCGCTGGCAATAGGCAAATCATTTTATGTTTTTTTTTAGTTGTTTTTTTTCATCCGGGACCAAATTTAGGCACATTCAGGGCCTGAATTACGAAATCTGGAGCTTGATGAATTCCCTCATCAAAGTCCAAATTTTGCCATACGAATAGCCCCATGTGCAGCTTTGCCCCATTTTATGGCCACTCTGACTTTAGTTAAAAAACACTGTTTTATACTTTAAATGGTATTAGAGCTGTTTTTATTGGCATGTACCTATATGCATAATGTTGTAATACCACTTTGAAATACTTGATTTGTTGTGTAAAAATGCATCTTTCTTCATACTAAAATCTTTGTACGTTTTCCAATTCCAAAAAGCAGGTGTATTTTTTAACCATATTTATTAAGACAAGATAAGGATTACATAAATAAAAATAAGTAGAATAATGAAAGTGTGTCCACAACTCACACTGAAGTGAGAATGTGGAACACACTGAGGTCAGAGTGGTGGTTCCAGATCCACCAGTAAAGGGCTTGTACCCGAATTAAAGTATTTAAGAAGTAGAAAATAATAGAGACTCAATAAAGAAAGAGAGACTCAAAACTGGTTTTAAATACAGTGAATAGGAAAATGATGTATATTATGACTACACCAACAGCACTGAACACTTATAGACATAAACATTGTCCATTGATAAAAAGTATGTATAATATGTAGTATAAATTCATAAATTCCAAGAGGTGCCCCAGTATAAATAAAAATTGCTTTATTATTGGACTGAAACACGAGAGAGGGCACTTCAATTAGAATATAGTAGGAAAAACTGATACCATATATCAAAGATTCTATGAAGGGATAGACTAAAGCCTTAAAGAGTATAGTAATGTCTAAGTCCCCAAAACTGAGTGGGGAGATAAATAGCTAGTAAGCAGATACTTAGAGGGATAATAGAGGAAAAAGTGTATATATATATATATATATATATATATATATATATACACACAAAAATCTCCACCTTATTGCTCCTAGATGGAACACCTTAGAAAGTCACCCTATAGCTCCTATATGGAACACCTTCAGGGGTGTACTATGCTGTCCCTAGTGCTATATGGGGGAAAAAAGTAAAAAAAGGCTTAACAGAACAGCATGTCAAGGGAGAGTAATAAATAGAAATAGTATCCCTGCAGCTCCTAAGGGAAACACCTTCAAGGGTGTTCTATACTATCCCTAAGCAGGAGGAAGGAGGAGAAAAGACTGCCTCTGGCTATCTCCCTTCAAAGAAAATAAATCAGTGCTGGAAATAAAAATAGATCAAACAACTAGTGCTATCGTGAAAAAAAGTGTTAAATAAACTTAAACCCGACGCGTGTTTTGGTGCATTAGACGCACCGAAACGCACGTCGGGTTTAAGTTTTATTTACTCATACCTGGTTATTGTTTTGTCTGCTTATTAATGTTCTCCTTTTTACAATTATTTGTTATGACTAAACATGCAAATAAAGAAATGAAGTATGACAAATCTAAGAGAAACAATGTTAACAATGCATATTTTAATCCCTGTCTAACAACTCCTTTAATGCATCTGATGCATGTTAGATACCTTTACAAGGCATGTTTAGATTTTCTCAGATAATATTGGTACTGAGATGAATTGGGACAAGCAAAAAGAGTATATCAATAAGCATTTAAGGATACAGATGTAAAAAAATAAATAAATAAAATACAGAAAAAGAGGACTGACAAAGATGGGCCTTAAAGCTATGATTTCCAGAGGGTAAGGAACTGAATTAACTGTGAAAGAACGATGTGCATATTTGGTTATGTTTGAGTAATGTTCCCTCATACACACACAATGTTTAGTTTATAAAACCATATATAATTACATGTTAAAGAGCACAGAACACAGTAACTGGTTTGTAATATATATATTTAGTTTAATAACATCAACATTAATGGTCTAATGACTACAATGTCATAGAACGCTGAGATTCATGCTTAAAGAGTATTGGGTTTTTGACCTCCCTCGTGCTTTCTCTATGGATTATGGTTTGCAAGTCTAGTTTTTCCAATATATTACATTTGCCTGCTATTGTCCAGTTTCTTTGAGCCACAGCCACAAGGACATGGCTTTAAAAAGCTACGTGAAACAAACACTTGTCTCAAGTCAGCATGCCCCAGATTTATGTTAGTTTACCCCTATAGAGGATTTTTTTCTTTTTGTTTACTACCAACTAAATGTCTGTGTTATGTATATTGCATTTTGTAAACTAACTTGTGATGCCTGAACATTTTCCATGTTTGAGTCAGCACTATTTTTCAGTCTTCTTTTTTTAACCTTTATTTCACACAAATAACAAATGTGGGTTTTTCTCAAAGGTCATTCTTTATATTTGCATATTTTCATGACTGCTAACTCCAGTACATAGGTATCTCAAGATAAGCTGATTTATAGTAATGCTCTAATCCTTTTGTGAGCCTGGTATAAGTTTTAACAGGGACTGTTGCTGGCATTTAGCTTATTAAAGATCTTACCATTGAAGCAGTTGGATAAATAATTACTGATGTTTGCAGTAATCTATTGTTTTGTAACTCCAGATGGCATTCTATAAAGATTATGGAAAATTAACCCTCTCTGCTCCAGCCAACTCATAGATATTAGGTGACTGCGTGTGAGTGTTTCTGTTTTTTCTAACCCACAACATCAATAATGTTACTGAAATTAGTTAAGAGACTTGAAGATTTAAGTTATGTTACTAATTCCCAATATCCTACCTAATGATGTCACAATTGTCTTTCACTATAACAGGGACACATCTCCAAACAAAGTCTGCCTCTAATACTGAATGGTATTTCTCATCCCCAATTAAAACTTTGGTGCAGTTGAAGGGCCTGTCTGGTGTAGGTAGTGGTCTATATATTATTTTTTAAATACCGTATATACTCTATTATAAGCCGAGTTTTTCGGCACATTTTTTGTGCTGAAAACCCCCCACTCGGCTTATACTCAAGTTAGTGTCTGTATTATGGCAACTTACAACTTACAGACCAGGACCGTCGGGCTCGTTACAAGCCCGGCGGTCCTGTTGGGGGCCGGCAGCAAGCTGTTACTTACCTTTCCTGCAGCTCCTGTCAGCTCCCTTCTCCTGTGTTCCGTTCCGCTCACTGTCAGCTCCAGTTTGCTCCCTTCACTTCCGCTCCGTTCAGCTCACTGTTTAAATCTCACGGTGTCATGTCTTAGCTACCGGTATTACATTGTCTCTTCTGGGTTGACGGAGCTTAGCCACACCCCCTTCTCTGACGCGGTCTCCCCACGCTACATAATGAGACCGCGCCAGATTCAAGACGCTGGATTATTGAAAAGCGTTACCGCGAAATCAACCCGGCTAGCAAGATTCCTCGAAACCTTCTTTGTGCACCGAACCGGACTGGAAAACTATCGACCCTCCTTCTCCTCTCCTCGACCACGGCTAGTAACTGGACCTTCCTCATCCTGCTTAACATCTTCCCTCCCCGGAGGAGAACTTAGGGAAACCTGATCTTTCTCCATTGAAAGCTAAGTCATATTTTTACTCCGTAATAGGAGACTACCTGCTCTCAAGCCTGCTAATCGTTCCTGCTGCAGCCTGCTCTCAAGTCTGCTAATCATTCCTGCTGCAGCTTACTCTCAAGCCTGATTACCTCGAACTCCAAACGAATCATTCCTGCTGCAACTTTCATTTCTTATTTTGCTCCGTTTCCATGAACTTGCAAACTCTTATGTTCTATACTGCATGCATACCAGAAGCTGCTTACTCCGTTTAACAAACAGCTAAGTACTTAAAGATACAGTACCTGTGTTATACGTAATTAAAAATACACTACCTGTGTTATCCTCTAGTATCCTAGTCATCAATCCAAAATCCTAAGAGATCTGCAGTTGTTTTCCATTTAAATACATGTAAGCATTACAGAATAATCCAGCCTTTGTAATGGATCCAGCAGATTTCGATTCTAAATTTACTATGTTGAATCAAAGAGTCGATACACTTGCCCAAGGCATGCAAGACCTACAGGTTACAAATGAACGGATTCTTACTTATGTAAGAGACTTACAAACACATACTCCTCATACTGTTATGCACTCGGCTAGCGACCCTGCTGTCTGTAATCCCGAAAAGTTTTCTGGAGATCGATCCAAATACAGGGAGCTTCTTAATTCCTGCAAATTATTGATTGCTTTAAAACCTAGATCTTATCCCACTGAAAGATCTAAGGTTTGTTCAGTTATCTCCTTTGTGGTGAACCTATGGCCTGGGCCCATTCCTTTTTGGAAAACGATGACCCCATCTTAGACTCATTGGATGAATTTTTTGAAGCCATGTCTCTTCTTTATGAAGATCCCAACAAACAATCTACAGCTGATTTAACCATTAG
Source organism: Pelobates fuscus (assembly GCF_036172605.1). Classification (NCBI taxonomy): domain Eukaryota; kingdom Metazoa; phylum Chordata; class Amphibia; order Anura; family Pelobatidae; genus Pelobates; species Pelobates fuscus. The sequence continues at coordinate 132,011,738 of NC_086320.1, read as the reverse complement.
AACCTTACATCAAAAACATAGACCCGTCAAAGACTACATTGCTGAATTTAAAAGATGGGCAATAGAAACTCAATGGAATGACATAACCCTACGCAACCAGTTCCGAATTGGGTTATCCGAAGCAGTAAAAGATGAACTTTCTAGAACTGAACTCCCTACCACATTAAATGCTCTGATTCAACTGTCAATCAGCATTGACAGAAGACTTAGAGAAAGAAAGGCCGAAAAAGCTCTCTCGAGTCCATTATGGAAAAAAACATTCAGTCCTTCAAAACCGCCTGAAAAACCATCATTACAAACAGAACCTATGGAAATAGGGGTAATAAGAAGTGCTCTCACTCTAGAAGAGAAAAACAGAAGACGACTACTAAACCTCTGCATGTATTGTGCCTCACAAGATCATGTGATCTCAGAATGCCCCTTATTGAAACGTCCAAAAGGCGGTAAGCATGCTTATACCACTTCTATACTAAGTGCACTTTCCTCCAAATCAACCACTCAATTCTCCTCTATTTCTCTCATATTACAGTGGGACAAAGAAAGAATTACGACTGAAGCCATTATTGATTCTCGTGCAAACGGGGTGTTCATCGATTCATCCTTCGTAACAAAAAATAAAATTCCTTGTGTTCGCAAAAGCACTTCTGTTTCTGTCAGAGTGATTGACGGCTCCCTCATATCCTCGGGCCCTATACTAAACTAAACCATTCCTTTAAGAGTGACCACTAACAATACTCATACCGAATATCTTATATTTGATGTTATCTCATCACCTCTTTATCCGGTTATACTGGGGATCAACTGGTTAAAGAACCACAACCCACAAATTACTTGGTCTCCCTTCTCTCTCACCTTTAGTTCTGCTTATTGTAAAGAAACATGCCTACAACATATTCCAATCTTTCAGGTTATTGAAGAACCAATTATACCTTCCTGTTATTCTGAGTTCTCAGATGTATTCAGTAAAAAGGAAGCTGAGACACTCCCACCTCATCATCCCTATGATTGTCCAATAGACCTCATACCTGGTGCCCCCATCCCTTTTGGGCACATCTATCCTCTCTCTGAATCAGAACAAAAAATCCTCAAGGAATACTTGGATGAAAACCTCCGTAAAGGGTTCATTAGACCCTCCAGCTCACCTGCTGCTTCCAGTATGTTTTTTTTGAGAAATCAAGACCAGACTATACGTCCCATCATAGATTACAGAGCTTTAAACAAAATAACAGTTAAAAATCATTACCCTCTTCCCCTGATAAATGAATTGATTGAACGGTTAAAAACAGCTACCATCTACACCAAGCTTGACCTCCGTGGGGCATATAACCTTATTAGAATCAAGGCTAACGATTAATGGAAAACTGCTTTCCGGACCAGATATGGCCTTTACGAGTATCTTGTGATGCCTTTCGGCCTCTGCAACGCCCCCGCAACCTTTCAACACTTTATAAATTACATCTTCAGGGATCTTCTAGATGTTTGTGTTATCATTTATTTAGATGACATTCTTATATACTCTAACAATCCTGAGGAACACAAAAAACACGTGAGATGGGTGTTATCCAGACTCAGAACTCACAAATTATACGCTAAACCAGAAAAATGTCTTTTCAACGTTAATGAAATTACCTTTTTAGGATACGTTATTACACCTCATTCGATAAGCATGGATAGTTCTAAAATCAACTGTATCCTCAACTGGCCCATTCCTTCTAACGTAAAAGAATTACAAAATTTTCTGGGGTTTGCCAACTTCTATAGAAAATGTATTAAAAATTACTCCGACGTAGCTCATTCACTTAATCTACTTAACAGCAAAAAACATCCTTTCACTTGGAATGAAAAGGCTCAAGAAGCCTTCGATGAATTAAAAAGAAGATTTACAACTACTCCTATTCTTCAACTTCCAAACCCCACATTTCTCTATGTCCTGGAAACCGATGCTTCAGAGACAGCCATCGGAGCTGTCCTCTCTCAACACAAAACACCTCAAGATCCTCTTCATCCAGTTGCCTTCTTCTCACGATCCATGTCTCCTGCTGAGAAAAACTACCCTATTGGAGAAAAAGATTACTGAGTATAAAAGCAGCCTTAGAAACCTGTCGACATCTTCTTGAAGGAACACATACTCCTATAATGGTATATACTGACCACAAAAACCTTGAATATCTTCACTCCAACAAAACTCTCTCTGCTAGGCAAGTAAGATGGAATCTTTTCTTCTCTCGGTTTAATTTGCATACAACAACTCAGTTCATACCAGTAGTAAAATGACCAATTTCTTCTCAAATTATGGGTTTCATCCCTCTTCTTTTCCCACTCATACCATTCCTTCATCTAACCCCACCGTTTCAAATCAAATTTCTTACATGTCTTCCCAGTTTCTTAAATTGCATGAAAATCTTAAACTCGCATTGGCTAATCAAAAGAAGTTTTTTGATACTAAGAGGCAACCTCCTCCAGCTTACAAAGTTGGTGATCTTGTCTGGCTCTCCTCGAGAAACATGTCCACCAACCGTCCTTCAAAGAAACTGAGTTCCCTCTTTCTTGGTCCTTTTCGAATATTGACAATCATCAACCGTAACGTTGTGAAATTAAAGCTCCCACCTACTTTGAAACTTCACCCTGTCTTCCATGTTTCCTTGCTCAAACCTCATCTTCCTGACCCTTTCCATAGAGATGCACTCACTACTCCTGATCCTATTTTGGTACAAGGTGAAGAGGAATACGAGATCCAAAAGATTCTGGATTCGCGGATCCATCGTGGCTCCCTGCAGTACCTCATTAGGTGGAAAGGTTACGGAATCGATGAGGACACTTGGGAAAACTCCTCTATGATCCATGCAAACAGGTTAATTACCGCATTCCACAAACGCTATCTGTCTAAACCATGTTGATAGCACCTTATGGGTGCTCCTTTCAGGGAGGGTACTGTCATGTCTTAGCTACCGGTATTACATTGTCTCTTCCGGGTTGATGGAGCTTAGCCACCCCCCCCTTCTCTGACGCGATCTCCCCACGCTACATAATGAGACCGCACCAGATTCAAGACGCTGGATTATTGAAAAGCGTTACCACGAAATCAACCCGGCTAGCAAGATTCCTCGAAACCTTCTTTGTGCACCGAACCGGACTGGAAAACTATCGACCCTCCTTCTCCTCTCCTCGACCACGGCTAGTAACTGGACCTTCCTCATCCTGCTTAACATCTTCCCTCCCCGGAGGAGAACTTAGGGAAACCTGATCTTTCTCCATTGAAAGCTAAGTCATATTTTTACTCCGTAATAGGAGACTACCTGCTCTCAAGCCTGCTAATCGTTCCTGCTGCAGCCTGCTCTCAAGTCTGCTAATCATTCCTGCTGCAGCCTACTCTCAAGCCTGATTACCTCGAACTCCAAACGAATCATTCCTGCTGCAACTTTCATTTCTTATTTTGCTCCGTTTCCATGAACTTGCAAACTCCTATGTTCTATACTGCATGCATACCAGAAGCTGCTTACTCCGTTTAACAAACAGCTAAGTACTTAAAGATACAGTACCTGTGTTATACGTAATTAAAAATACACTACCTGTGTTATCCTCTAGTATCCTAGTCATCAATCCAAAATCCTAAGAGATCTGCAGTTGTTTTCCATTTAAATACATGTAAGCATTACACGTGGTCTGCCTGCCGCGCGGAGCGTTGCCACGGCCGTGGGTCTTGCGAGATTTAGACAGTGAGCTGGATGGAGCGGAAGTGAAGGGAGCAGACCGGAGCTGACAGTGAGCGTAAGGGAACGCAGGAGAAGGGAGCTGACAGAAGCTGCAGGAAAGGTAAGTAACAGCTTACTGCTAGCCCCCCTCCTGCACAGCCAATGCCACTGGACCACCAGGGAATGAGATAGCCCCCCCTCCCTGGCCAGATAACAAGCAGGGAGGGGGGACCAAAAAAAATAAACAATTAAATAATAAAATAATATTACATTTTTTTATTAAAGTTATTATATTAAAATAAAAAAAGAATATTAAAATAAAAAAATATTAAAAATAATATGAATGCCCTCTCCCCACCCAGTTTACACACACACTACACAAACAAACACACACACTCTGCATCATATACACACAGAATGGTTGTGTATATAATGCAGAGTGTGTGTGTGTGCATAATGCAGTGTGTGTTTGTATGAATGCAGTGTGTATATAATGCAAAAACTCTGCATTATATACACACACACACACTGCATTATATACACACACTGCATTCACACAAACACACACATTCTGCATTCATTATATACACACAAACACACTCTGCATTCATCATATACACACACTGTAAATAAATATTCAATTAATGTAATTTTATTGGGAACTAATTTTATTTAGAAATTTATCAGCTGCTGCATTTCCCACCCTAGGCTTATACTCGAGTCAATAAGTTTTCCCAGTTTTTTGGGTAAAATTAGGGGCCTCGGCTTATATTCGGGTCGACTTATACTCGAATACATACGGTAAATAATACCTGACCCCTTAAGAAAGAGGAATACACCCAAAGTCACACCACTACATTTCTGTGATCTCCCCTCGGCAGTATGTACAGAACTATATTTAGCACAGGATCTATTTGGCCAATGTATACACAATACTATAATTTTCCACTGGTAGGGCTTATTGGTATTTTAGCCTATCTGGCCCCTAAACCAGGCACCTAATTCAGCCTTTAACCAAGAAATGTAATGCTGAAGGAATCCTCATTGTGTACACCCTCTCTATGCTGGCCTCATCATGGGGAGTATTCTTGGTTCAAGTTTGTCAGGAATGGAGGTACTGTAACATGCACACCTTAAGGATACAGTAAAGGAAAACAAACCAATCTTTAGAGTGTCCAGGCTAGTGCCTGAGACAGATATATGAAATGTGTGCAAACAGACAGAGAATAAATAGAGAAGGCTGATGTCTAAATATACCAATTTATTTGATGTTGTCAATACAGTCTATTGATTTAGTATTTTAGCTATTTAAAAGGCCACTAAAGTCACCCAATTCACTTTATCTCAATAAAGTGACTTGGGTGCTGTGGTCCTGTAAGTGTAACCCTGCAATGTAAAACAATTATACTGAATCCCCTGAAGAAGCTTCATGCTGCAAAAACCAAGTAAAACAAAGTGACTGTAGCCCCCCAGACAAAAGCATTGATTCATAGCTTTCATATGGGGAAATTTGATGAGTGTTCAGCACATTGGATTGGCTCAACATAGCCTTCTCTGTGACACCATGGGAGGAGGGGAAGTAAGCTCTCACTGCACTGGAAAAAGATAAGTAGAGCTTATCACTAATGAGGGGGACCACCAAACCAGGGACAGGAAAACAAAAAAGTTAGGAATACACCGTTGTATTCCTAATGCTTTAGTGTTCCTTTAAGCATAATTACTTTTTGCCATATAATTGATATTTCCATATTTACATTGTATGAGAAAAAAATGCTTGCAGCGTTAGAAAAAATACAGAATATCATAAATGAGACACTGATTATACTGTATGTGTTGCAAAAATTACACTATTAATGTAAAATAAAGTGCACACTATAGTTCAATAATAATAAGAACCCCCAGGAAAAAATATCTATGCAGGATTGGAAGAGGCATAATGGTTGTGAAACATATTTGAAGTATTATATATTATATACAATCAAAGCAACTGGGGAATTTTAGAACATATTGGTGAAATGCAAGTAATGAGTCACTTGATCAGCCTATGATGCCTGTTCATGCTGTTACTCTATTACAGTATATCATCATGATGATAGCTCACTGAGATTGTAATGGCTGCCATTAAAACATAATAAATAGATATTTATTTTCAGCACATATTATCAAAGAAATGTTTAATCTCTCATAATTACTTTTCTGGGTAACTATGAACAACTCATGCTTTTAATATATACTTTTGTTGTTATGAGAAATAAATACAGGAACATTTAGAATTAAGCATCTGCCCTTTATGATTAAAATAAATGAATGTTTCCCATACAAATGATGCTTATCGCTTTTTGTCGGATTCTTTAAAATCTGGGAGATACATAGTCTGCTAAGCCTGAGACCCTATTATGGGGTCCAAGTTAAGTTGATACCTTGCTGGACCTCTCCATTTTCTTGTGGGATAGGAGGGGAATCTTGTTGTACTTAAAGTGATAATTTCTTCAGACCTAATCGATTATCTCAATGTCAGAAAGGTGACTGGGCGATTGGGTCACAGACCTAAGCAAGTCTTTTTTTTTTTTTACTTTTTTGTGATGTGTTGCTGTGTTGCAGGTATAATTAAAAGGCTTACACCAGCTATTTCCCTAGTATTGTGCTATCGTAGCCAGTGGTGTATTCTGGTTTTGTGCTGCACTAGGCATGACAAAACACAGGTACCCCCCCACTTCTCCCTTCTAAATGTCACTTTCTTTTAAAAACCAACACGCTCTTTGCCTGGCAGACACACGCCTTCACTGATGCATACACTGACATACACACACACACACTGTTTAACCAACACACACTTTCACTGAAACATACACACTAACTGACACACACATGCACCGACAGACACACTAACTGACAGACATGCATTCACTAACAGATAGACTCACTGACAAGACACATACACACTCACTAACAGACGCAAACTCAGTGTCAGACACACACACTGTGACACACATATATTCACTGAGAGACACACTGACAGAAACATATACACTCAGTGTCAGACACACACATTCGCTAACAGACATAGACATTGAGTGACAGATACACACTCTTAGTGACAGACACGCATACACACACTGACAGACATACACATTCACTAACATACATACACACTCTCACTGACACACACTCTTTGACATACACACACACACACACACACTCACTAACAGACACACTCTCACTAACAGACACAGACACACAAGCACACTTGCCAACAGACACACACACACACACTAATACACTCACTAACATACACAGACACACTAGCACACTCAGCAACAGACACACACACTAACACACTCACTAACATACACACTCTCACTGACACACACTCTTTTAAAGACACACATACACACTCTTTGACAGACACACACTGTAACGGACCGTTTCACTTACAAGAGGATAAAACCCAGTTTAGGCGATAATCCCCTTTCCAGATGCACAGGCAGCTACTGCAAACACCATTCTCCCGACTGGAACCACACGAACACTGGAACAGCTGAACAAGAAAAGCAGACCTCGGCTTACACTCTTGGCAGTCAGCATACAATCCCATTCCCCCAAAGACCGAGACGACACATCGCTTTGAGGGTTAAGCAGGAACTCTAGACTGGGACACCCAGTCTGGCTTTTATTTCCAACTCACACATACAGGCCACACCCAGGGGGAGGCATAAAATAACCAATGACATAGATGTTACCTCCCACACATCCCCTCCCCTTAGTGTGACACATAATCCCATTATGCATACAGTTTAAAATATACTTTTACACAACTTCCATAACTTTAAAACCATACATCACATTCACATAAAAATACATATCCACAATCAATCCATTCAGGGGAACAACATATTAAAAAATGGCATGAATCCGACCAGGGGTTTAAAAGTTACTAAAAGTATCTTTTGGGCCTGGGCTTGCAGCATGGCACAATCTGGCTCAAACAGAAGTAAAACATCCCCCACAATGCATCCCGGCTTCCTCCCTTCTGCCCTGGAGATAATTGGAGAAGTAATTCAATTATCTAGGACTAGAGTCAGACTCCATTAACCACATGGTTGCAAAAAGACAGTAAAAGACATAAAATTACCTACTGATACATTTAACACATAAAACACACATTTCTACATATCCCCAGTTTAACTGAACACATAAATACCTACATAATATTTAAGACAGTATTACTGTGATATGTTACAAAGTCTTAAAGGGACATTAGTCCCAAAAGTCCCAATATGTCCATCGCTGATTTTAAAGGGCCAGTAGCAGCAATATAAATTATTACATGCCCAAATATAGTTTCTAAAGTGCAACACGTCCAGGGGCCATAGTCAGCGGGCAGGAGGCCAGCAGCCAGGCCTCTCCAGTTCACAGTGGCGAAGCTGGTTTCGCCACACACACTCTCACTAACAGACACACAAACACACTCACCAACAGACACACACACTAACACACTAGCTAACAAACACAGATACACTAACACTCACACAGACACACACATCTACACTAACACACTCACACACAGACACACACACTAACACATTCACTAACAGATACAGCTACACTAACATACTCACCAACAGACACAGATACACTGACACACTCACCAACCTACACACACACACACACACAATAACACTCACTAACAGACACAGATACACTGACACTCACCAACAGACACACACACACCCACACATTAACACACTCACTAACAGACACACACACACACACACACACACACACACACACAAACTAACACACTCACTTACTGACACAGATACACTAACACACTCGCCAACAGACACACACACACACAAACTAGCTATTTTATTTTTTTTTACATTTCAATTCACCCAGCCTCCATACCTTTGCTGGAGTGAATTTCCCTGGGGTTCAGTGGGGATCCTTTAATTGCTTTTAAAAACAAAAAACAAAAAAACAATTGTCTACTAATGCATGTCCCTTTAAGTGACGTCCAAGGGTAACTAAATTCAGGAGCACAGTTATTGATACTGCCTTGGTAATTTACATGAATATTTGGTTAAAATACATTTGTAAATATGTTGGTGGTTATTATATTGGTTTTTATTATATTACACTATGATAGATTTTGAAGATATTCTACTTTATTTAACAGCTGCCTAAACATTGTTTATTCATTCTTTTAGAAAATGGATTCTACATCATTAAAGCATTTTTCATACCAATTAAATGTTTTTGCTGTTTTGCCTTTTGGTCTTAGACGATTAATCTCATTGCAGCAAAGAAGCAAACTCCGCAACGTCTTCTATTATAAAGTCAATATCCGTCAATTGAGAGTTATTTAGTAATTATTCATATTAGCACACGGAGATCAGTGCTATTAATCTTTTAAGCTCTTTATCAATTGGTTTACTAGATTTTCTAATCTTTTTGTTCATTGCTGCCCTTAAACTTTCTTAAAATCTAGTAATGGCAAATCTGTTTTGAAATTCTCTATTAATATTATGTCTTGACTAAATAAAGAAGCAAATAAAAATTATGTTATTAACTAGTCTTAATGGCCCATTCCAAGTGAGGCAAAACAGCTGCTTATGGGGTCATTCAGACTGCAAAATCCAGACATTTTTTCATACCATTTAACAATGTCCAGATTTTGTAATTCAAGCACCAAACAGGCCTGAATTTGGTATAGTTTTAGCTGTACCGAACGCTGTCAGAGGACTGAATTATTATAAAACCGGGTAGAAAACCTTCAAATCCAGGCCCGGATTAAAAAAAAAAAAATCAAAACAATTAGCCCACTGGCAGAGCTAGCAGCCAATGGTTAAATAGTTAAAAACCCTCGGCAGCTTTACTTATTTGGCAACTGGCTAGCAAATTAAAAAAAAGAGATAATTACATGAAAAGCCTATGGGGGATAATAAGATCCCTATATTACTATAGTGGAGATATTTTATCTACTTATACACCCACCTACCTGCTAAACATTTAAAACTAGCGACTTGGCAGCACTAACTAGAAAAGTAGCATAGGAATGATGCTTGTGAAATACCGGGGAGAGTGTAGTCCCCACATGCCCCTACCCATGGGCGTCGGGTGAGTAATAATCAAAAAATAAATGGGATAACAGTCCACCCCCCATCCCTACCCATGCACACTGGGAGGAGATATTTAATAAAAAATTAAGAAGACAGACATGCTTATTTCCCTTCCAGCCCCATCCATTGTTGGTGGGTGAGGGTTATGCTAATACTCATGAGGGAAGACCTAGTGTCATACCTCGGCTCCCACCCATTAGTGCAGGATAGGAGCCAATATAATATTCAGGGAGGACCTAGGTTCTTCCCTCAGTCTCTACCAATGGGTGGCGGGTGGGGCCCTATTTCTTTATACAGGAGGAGGTGATGGACATGCCATTGTCCACCTCTCCAAATAATAGTACGTCCCTCCCACTTCCCCCTTGGATGGGAAGCAGGGCCGGAGTGGGAATTAAAAGCAGCCCTGGAAAAAAATTATTTACCAGCCCCATAATGCGTCGCGCCAGCATAGTGTGCAGATACAGAGTTAGAAAAGATAACTTAAAATTAAAATTATTACTCCAACGTGAAAAAAAGCACATATAGGCTTAAAAAAAAAAAGAGTGCAGATTTATTTTAACCAGACGTGCCTTTGCATATAACCAATGTTTCAGTCCAACTACCATGACATATTAAGGAAAGCTTGGCAATTGGACTGAAATGGTGAATGTATGTAGGGCACAACTGTAAAAAATGACGTTATCTTGTTTATTTTGAGGTCCTGTGGGTGCACTCTTCACTTTAAATATGTTATTGTGCTGGATTATGCACGTAGCAACAAGACTGGGCCAATATCTGCTTATTACATATTGTACATATCAATGACATTTCTTAGTGTATTATGCATATATAAATGTGCATATATAAATGTACATTCTTGTGTATTGTTTAAATGTACATTAATATATGTGTAAATATAATAGGCATAATTATATATATATATATAATATAAATCAGTGGCGGATCCAGAGCCTGATCTCAGGAGGGGCACCTATAGATTATTTAAAGAAATAATCCATGCACAATAACCACTACTGCTCTGTGTAGTGGGTATGGTGCCAGGAGTGCCGGGACCCGCTCCCAGAGTAAGTAGTCAAACCGTTTAAGTACAGTTTGACAACTTACCTGGGGTCTGCTGTGATATGGGGCTGCAGTAGGGTATAGGAGCAGTGGTGCAATGTGTGAGGGGTGCAATGTGTGTGAAAGGTTCAGTGTGTAGGGTGCGTGGGGCAATGTGTGTATGGGTGGCTGTGTGTGTAGGGCAATGTGTGTATGGGGGTCTGTGTGTGTGTATGGGGGGGCAGTGTGTGAATGTGTATGGTGTGTGTGTGGGCAGTGTTTGTATGGGGCTAGAGTTCACTCTCACCACTTGGACCACCAGGAATCCCTGGTGGTCGCAGTGGTGAGAGTGAACTCTAGCCCGTAGCTCCAGGGCTAGAGTTTCCCTGTGGCACTCTCCCTCCCCCTCTGTCTCTCTCTATTTACGCCTCTTTCTCCCCTTGTGTCTCACTCTCCCCCCTCTGTCTCTTTCTCCCTCCTTTCCCTGTGGCACTCTCCCAACCCCTCTGTCTCTCTCTATTCACCCCTCTTTCTCCCCTTGTGTCTCACTCTCCCCCCTCTGTCTCTTTATCCCCCCTTTCCCTGTGTCTCACTCTCCCCCCTCTGTCTCTTTCTCCCTCCTTTCCCTGTGGCACTCTCCCAACCCCTCTGTCTCTCTCTATTCGCCCCTCTCTCCCCCCTTGTGTCTCACTCTCCCCCTCTCCCTGTGGCACTCTCCCCCCCCTCTGTCTCTCTCTCTATTCACCCCCCACTGTCTCTCTCTCTCTTTTCACCCCCCACTGTCTCTCTCTCTCTTTTCACCCCCCCCACTGTCTCTCTCTCTCTATTCACCCCCTCTGTCACTCTCTCTCTATTCACCCCCTCTGTCTCTCTCTCTCTCTATTCACCCCCCTCTGCCTCTCTCTCTCTATTCACCCCCCGTCTCTCTCTCTATTCACCCCCTCTGTCTCTCTCTCTCTCTTCACCCCCTCTGTCTCTCTCTCTCTTCACCCCCTCTGTCTCTCTCTCTCTTCACACCCCCTGTCTCTCTCTCTCTTCACCCCCCTGTCTCTCTCTCTCTTCACCCCCCCACTGTCTCTCTCTCTCTTCACCCCCCACTGTCTCTCTCTCTCTTTTCACCCCCCCCACTGTCTTTCTCTCTCTATTCACCCCCCTGTCTCTCTCTCTCTATTCACCCCCCTCTGTCACTCTCTCTCTATTCACCCCCTCTGTCTCTCTCTCTCTATATTCACCCCCCTCTGCCTCTCTCTCTCTCTATTCACCCCCTCTGCCTCTCTCTTTCTATTCACCCCCCATCTCTCTCTCTATTCACCCCCCATCTCTCTCTCTATTCACCCCCCTCTGTCTCTCTCTCTATTCACCCCCTCTGTCTCTCTCTCTCTATTCACCCCCTCTGTCTCTCTCTCTTCACCCCCCTCTGTCTCTCTCTCTCTTCACCCCCTCTGTCTCTCTCTCTCCCTTCACCCCCTCTCTCTCTCTCTCTCTTCACCCCCCCCCTCTGTCTCTCTCTCTCTCTTCACCCCCCTCTGTCTCAGTGGCGGATCCAGAGCCTGATCTCGGGAGGGGCACTTGTAGATTATTTAAAGAAATAATCCAGACACAATAACCACTACAGCTCAGTGTAGTGGTTATGGTGTCTATAGTGCCGGGACCCCCTCCCAGAGTAAGTAGTCAAACCGTTTAAGAACAGTTTGACAACTTACCTGAAGTCTGCTGGGAAATGGGGCTGTAGTAGTGCATTGGAGCAGTAGTGTGTGTGAGTGGTGCAATGTGTAAGGGGTGCAGTGTGTGTGTGAGGGGGACAGTGTGTGAGCGTGTGTGAGAGCGGCAGTGTATGTCAGGGATGCAGTGTATGTGTGGGACAGTATGTGTGTGTAACAGTTGCAGTGTGTGTGTGTGAGTATTGCAGTGTATGTGTGAGTGTGGGCAATGTGTGTATATGGGGCGGCAGTGTGTGTGTATGAGGGGGCAGTATGGGGGGCAGTACAGGTCTATGGGGGTCAGTGTGTGTGTATGAGGGGGCAGTATGGGGGCAGTACAGGTCTATGGGGGTCAGTGTGTGTGTATGGGGGCCAGTGTGTGTGTATGGGGGCAGTATGGGGGGCAGTGTGTGTGTATGGGGGGCAGTATGGGTGTATGGGGGGCAGTATGGGTGTAGGGGGGGCAGTATGGGTGTATGGGGGCAGTGTGGGTGTATGGGGGGCAGTGTGGGTGTATGGGGGCAGTATGGGGGTCAGTGTGTGTGTATGTGGGTCAGTGTGTGTGTATGTGGGTCAGTGTGTGTGTATGGGGGGCAGTGTGTGTGTATGGGGGGCAGTGTGGGTGTATGGGGGGCAGTATGTGTGTAATGGGGGGCAGTGTGTGTGTAATGGGGGGCAGTGTGTGTGATATAAGGGTATGGGGTCTTTTTTTTTTATATATATTTATTTTTTATTTAAATAAATATTCTATGTCCCCCCTCCCTTCTTACCTTTACTGGGGGAGGGGGGACATTTCCCTGGTGGTCCGGTGGGCGATTCATTGGTGGTCCCAGTGGGGAGAGTGAACTCTAGCCCACGCTCCCGGGCTAGAGTTCACTCTCGCGAGATTTGGAGCGTTGCCGTGGTAACCGCGGCAACGCTCCAAATCTCGCGAGAGGAGGACCCGGAGGAGCTGCAGCCTGACCTCCGGGTCCTCCCTCTAACTCCCTCCCTCCCCCGCCGGCCGCCAGCACAGTGCCTGCGGACCGGGGAGGGAGATCTGTGATCTCCCCTCCGGTCCGCACGCACATTTAAGGGCTGGCAGGGGAGGGAGAGGGAGACCGTCGGTATTCTCGGGGGGGGCAATTGCCCCGTTGCCCCCCCCCTGGATCCGCCACTGCTCTGTCTCTCTTCACCCACCCTCTGTCTCTCTTCACACGCCCTCTGTCTCTCTTCACCCCCTCTGTCTCTTCACCCCCCCTCTGTCTCTCTCTCTCTTCACCCCCCTCTGTCTCTCTCTCTTCACCCCCGTCTCTCTCTCTTCACCCGCCCTCTGTCTCTCTTCACCCCCTCTGTCTCTTCACCCCCCCCCCTCTGTATCTCTCTCTTCACCCCCCTCTGTCTCTCTATCTTCACCCCCCCTGTCTCTCTCTTCACCCCCCTCTGTCTCTTCACCCCCCCTCTGTCTCTCTCTATTCACCCCCGTCTCTCTCTCTCTATTCACCCCCCTCTGTCACTCTCTCTCTATTCACCCCCTCTGTCTCTCTCTCTCTATTCACCCCCCTCTGCCTCTCTCTCTCTCTCTATTCACCCCCTCTGCCTCTCTCTCTCTATTCACCCCCCATCTCTCTCTCTATTCACCCCCCATCTCTCTCTCTATTCACCCCTTCTGTCACTCTCTCTCTATTCACCCCCCTCTGTCTCTCTCTCTCTATTCACCCCTCTCTGCCTCTCTCTCTCTATTCACCCCCCTCTGCCTCTCTCTCTCTATTCACCCCCCGTCTCTCTCTCTATTCACCCCCCTCTGTCTCTCTCTCTCTATTCACCCCCCTCTGTCTCTCTCTCTCTTCACCCCCCTCTGTCTCTCTCTCTCTTCACCCCCCCTGTCTCTCTCTCTATTCACCCCCCTCTGTCTCTCTCTCTCTATTCACCCCCCTCTGTCTCTGTCTCTCTTCACCCCCCTCTGTCTCTGTCTCTCTTCACCCCCCCCGTCTCTCTCTCTCTTCACCCCCCCACTGTCTTTCTCTCTCTATTCACCCCCCTGTCTCTCTCTCTCTATTCACCCCCTCTGTCACTCTCTCTCTATTCACCCCCTCTGTCTCTCTCTCTCTATTCACCCCCCTCTGCCTCTCTCTCTCTATTCACCCCCTCTGCCTCTCTCTCTCTATTCACCCCCCATCTCTCTCTCTATTCACCCCACATCTCTCTCTCTATTCACCCCCTCTGTCTCTCTCTCTATTCACCCCCTCTGTCTCTCTCTCTCTATTCACCCCCTCTGTCTCTCTCTCTTCACCCCCCCTCTGTCTCTCTCTCTCTTCACCCCCCTCTGTCTCTCTCTCTCTTCACCCCCCCTGTCTCTCTCTCTCTCTTCACCCCCCTCTCTCTCTCTCTCTCTCTCTTCACCCCCCTCTGTCTCTCTCTCTCTCTTCACCCCCCTCTGTCTCTCTTCACCCGCCCTCTGTCTCTCTTCACCCCCCTCTGTCTCTTCACCCCCCCCTGTCTCTGTTAATGCTGAGTGCTGAAGGGGGAGGGAGGGTCATGTCTCTCTACTATGCTCCCTCGCGGTTCCCACAATCCCCAGCACGGATGCTGCTGGGGATTGTGGGAACCGCGAGGGAGCATGGTAGAGAGACATGCTCCTCCCTCAGCCCTCAGCATTAGGTGTGCCGCCGGACCGGTGAGGCTGCAGCGTGTAATGCGTGTCAAAGTGTGTGCCACCGGACCGGCCACCCGGTGGCACATATATTGTCAGACAGCCCCCAGGTGCCGCGGCCCACCGGGAAATTTCCCGGTATCCCGGTGGGCCAGTCCGGCCCTGATGGGAAGGGTTCCCTTGCTGCAGACTGAACTCTGATAGAGTAAAAAGCTATATAGGCTATCCCAAACACTGTCAGTTATAGCAAAGCATAGAAAGATTTCCTACAGTTTGCAATATGAGTAAGAGAGCTTTGATTGTTGTTTGATTGGTTGGCTAGTAAGTCACGAGAGAAGTGAGACTTCTGAGTCCTTTGTGAATATTCCAAATCATATACTTTGTATATGATTCAGATGTAAAAGCACCTATTTCAATCTTGGGAATAAATGCATCTGGGCGATTTCTGCAGATTCACTTAAACTGACTGACTTATGCATTTGGCTTTAGTTAAAATGAGAATTGCCGATGTCGGAATTCCTTCATCTTCACCAACAATCTGGCGTTTAGTGAATAAACCCAATTGTAAATAACATAAATAAGATAGACATGGTATAGTAAAGGTTAAACAATCATATGGTTAAATAAACATATAAGGCCTTGACCCTCATCAAAACATATTTTTTTTAAACAGACAGCAATGTCAACCCTAAACATTTTTACTACAGGGTTGTCTAGTAACACAATCGTAACCTAATTCCTAACCTAAAGGAGAAGTAAAGAAGCACATAATGAAGTGTGTACGTGTTAGTGAGTAATTTGTAGTGGCTATTATGTAATCACTGTGGAAGGGATCTTGAGATTCTCGGGGGCAGTTTTGTTTGCACAGGGGGCAAGATCGGAAAGATCTTCCTGAGTAATGCAGTGTTAATAATTGAATCAGAGTGATGGAGAAAAGCAAAGATGGATAGAAGGAAAGTAAGTAGATAGATAGATAGATAGGTGAGGACATCCCAACGGTATTCTCCCAGTTTCTTCTGAGGTATTTGAGCTGTATGATATAAAATGCGCTCACAATTACCAAGCCAATAAGGTGTCGCCATCTACCCAGGGGTCCCATGCAGGGCTGTCATTAGAAATTTTTTATAAAGATCAACTTCTGGGCCCCAGGCCCGCTCACAGAACCTGACCCTTAATCCACCCACAAGACTTGCCCTGAGTCTGCTCTTGTGGCCCGCCCCTGAGTCCGCCCACAAGAATGTAGTGTGTGTGTAGAGTGTGTGTGGATGAAGAGAGGGTGTGTAGGGAATGTAGTGTGTTTGTGTAGTGGACGCAGTGCACATGTTTGTGTAGTGGATGCAGTGTGTATAAAGTAGCCAAAATGTAGATCCCCATCTGTCGTACAAGTCTCAGAATGCTTATCCAGCTGGGGTTCTAGAATTTGCCCATCCTTGTAGGATTGTATTTAGCACTGAGCAGCTTATGTGTGTTTGAATAATGTATTTGTATGCGTGTATGTGAATGTTGGTGTTTGAATTCAGTTGTGCATTTGTGTGTAGTGTATACACTGCCACACACACTGTTACATATACACTGATACACACACACACACACACAGATACACAGACACGCACACTGACATACATGCAAATACACAGTCACACAGATACACACACTGACAGATAAACTGCCACACACACTGATACACATAAATATACAGATACACAGACACACACAGACACATAAATACACACAGACACATAGTTAAACTCACAGATACACCCATACACTCAAGTGCACACTGACACACAGCTACAAACAGACACACATATATAGACACTGACAGATGCACTGCCACACACACTGATACACAGACACACACACTGAAATACATTCAAATACACAGATACACAATTACACACACTGAGAGATATACACACACACATACATTTAGGTGCACAGAGACACACACAAATACAAAAAGACACACAGATACACACACTGACAGATACACAGACCTACACAGAGACACACATATACACACAATACACTCAGGTGCACACTGACACATAGATACATACAGACACTGAGAGATACACATACACAAAGGTACACACTGACACACAAATACAGATGGATACACACATACACTCAGGTACACATAGATATACACAGACACACTAAATTTTTAGTCACCCTCCTGTTTCTTACAATTTGGTTGGGGCAGATGTGGGTATGGCTCTCTCCTTCTCACTCTACCTGCTCAGTGCTTCCTCACTAGCCAGTTTTATCAGGGAGGAAGTGAGCTCACTTTCTACCTGCAATGCCAGGATCGTTAAAGGGGCCGGTAACGCTATTAGAGATCCACAGCGCTGTCCGGGCCTGTTAACAAATATGTCCATTGTGTGGCCCTAAGTGCATGAGCCTCCCGATGGTCGGCATTCTTGATATATATATATATATATATATATATATATATATATATATCTATATATATATATAGCAAGAATCGACTTTCCAGTGCTTCTTACTTGGCTTGGAAACTTTGCCTAAATCTGAGGTGACTAACTCCTCAGTCCTGTAGTGAGCTATCCCTTGGACAACAGACAGGATCAAGGGTTCCAGATCCATGTGTTTGAAGACTCTGGCCAAGGCCTTATCAACACTGGTACCAGCAATGATTGATAATGAACTGAAAGTCCACTGAGAGTGCCTGGGATTCTTCTCAGGCACAAGGCATGGAAAGAAACACAGCCAGTAAGGACAATAGGGGTTCAATCTAGAATAGTGGCAGGCATAAAATCCCAATAAATACACAGGGGCTAACCCAATGAAGGGCTGGGAAGAGGGGACTCATCCAATTAGCTACAGGATATGGTCAATGCAGTAAAAGGGGACTCACTTACAATAATGAAAATATTGAAGGCAGAAATTATGGGACAGAGGCTCATCTCGACAAATTCCATGATACCATTGAAATGAGGCACAGCCCAGAATAAATTTAGGATACACAATTAGGAAAGAGGTAGTTTCTACAACTGGGAAAGATCTGCAACTGACATAGAAACACTAAAGGAAGGGGTCACCCCCAACAAATCTGGCTAACTTGTGCCCAAGCTCACACAACAGTAGAAATTGACAGGGACTCAACCTGCAATTAAATATAATAATTTAAACACAATTAAGCACCTGATAGAGTTGGAATTGAGTGTGCATACTCCAGGGAACCCAAGGGGAACCAGCAATGCCTAATGTGCAAGTGGTTGCCTAATCCGCCAAATGCAAAGCAAAAGATGGCCACTGAGACTCTCTTGATACACAAGAGTCCTAAAATGGAGTCGGTAACTCTGCACCATATGCAGGGCAGCAGAAATATTAGCCCAAAGGGAGAAAAATAAAGACAGAGGAAAAGAAAAATTATTCCCTTCCCCAGAAAGAGCACTGCAAACAAAACGGGAGAACAATCAAGGAAGACCAACGGGAAGGGAAACAAAAAACAGAAAAGAAGGTAGAAAAATTAAGAAGCAATAAATAAGGCAAAATCATATACAATAAAAGATGTACATGTATTACGATGTACCTACGTAGGTAACATGGGATCTGGTAAACAAGTAGTATAGTTACAATCATATACTTGTGAGGACGCCACAGTCACAAAAGTGCATGTATAGTTACCATACGAATTGTAGGATATGGAATGTAATATAAACAAAAAAGAACATATACATAGTGAAGTATTTAATAACACAGAAAAAACTAGTTATAAAAACAATAGATCCACTCACAAATATAGTGGCACAAAGATAAATACTTCTAATTGTGCTAGAGAGCTTGTCAGCCACTGCAGGGCTAAGTCCCCATATAGTGAATATCAGCCTTGGTACCTCAGGATGTCAGTCACTCGTTGTTTTCAGATATTCTTCAGATGAAGTGTAAGAGTGATGATGATGGTTGGTCCAGCAGGTCTAGGCTGTAAACTTAAGTCTTTGGGGATACCTCAATAACAGTAAAGGAGTACAGATAAGACATAGGAATGAACGTCATGTACATATAACAGATAAGTTCCGGGAAAGAGAAGAAACAGACTGATTTATGAGAGACAGCTCAGGTGGGGGCTATCTGCTCCCGGAACTAGACATATATGGTCTTAAGTGTCGTTTTAAGCTTTAAGCTTTTTATGAGTCCAAGCTAGCCAATTTTAATATAGGCTATCTAATATGACACCTATAATCTTGAACCTTGGAATCAAGGTATATTCTTTCACAATCCCCACTTTTGATCCAAGGGTCACCCAAATGACCAAAGTATTTCCAGGACTGCTAGCCAAAGCCTGTGGGACTTTCATTACTTATTCACCATGGTTCCCTTGGACTGAGAGACCACCAGAATCAGCAGAGGAGAGTTTCTTTATTTGTTAAGCGAGGTATCATCATAAAAACCTTTCCGAAGTCGGAGCTGGAAGGTAAGTTAAGGTACGACCAACAGTAGATTTGTTTTTACATAGAGAGGTTAGTAGAACTTGAAGGTTAGAAAAATGGCCATAATAACAATACAGCTAATAGCAAAAAGTACACATTTTTCTTAATTAGCAACGTCAACCATGTTTCTAGCCCAAATGTCCAATGCCAATCCCCATAGAATCCAGTGTCCTGTTTGATATCCTGTACTAAGTCATGTAAATCTTGTATATGTTAATAGATCGTAGTGCCATGGTCCGATAGGTTAAAACAGCACATACCTTCAATAGCTTCACAGCCTAAGTCATGTTTCAATAGCAAGCAGTCAATTGCTGCTCTATTCTCAAGGATTGCCTTCTTATTTGCCTGGGTGTCCACAAGTAGCTCTTCTAGGGGCTGGTAAGTGACATTTAAACCCTTAGCAAAGGGAACAGGCTACAGTATTAATTGATCTCATATTAGAGGTTGCTAGGCCTAGAACCCCCACTAAAGATACGGCCAGGGATATATATTTAGCTTGGGACAGTAATCTAATGCTGGAGTCACAGTCAGGGGTAAGAGTATCTTTTACGTCTCTCCTGCTGTGGTTGGGCATGCGTAAATTGGTGGTTTTAAAAGCCAGGTCAGATTTAGAAAATATATTCATGGTTAGATGTGTGAGGGTGCAGGGGCCACCTGTTATATTACCTGGTATATATGTATAGGTAATATTCCTGCATGAGAAAACCCATCCTGCAGGAAGCTGCATATTTTTGTTGTAGCTGTATGTTAGGTGTGGGCATTTACATGTTGTAATATTTAGACTGTTTCGTGTAACATTATGTTTGGGTGAACTATATTTTTTATACCATGTATCATTATAATTTTTACAATACTTAGTACTATCGCAGATCATATTGTTAGTAACATTTTTACAATTTGTGCTATTCCTTTTGGGTGGGCAAAAATCATATGATAGGGACTTGCCTTGTTGTTTTGTCAATGGTGGTGGGCAGTCACAGGTAAAATACCAACATATTTCTGCAATAGTCACATTGAGTGTACAAAGAATGGGTGGGGGGGGGGGGTACCTTTTAATGGTTTCAAAGCATATAAGTATTTCTCCCGCTTTAGGGTATATATATTTACAATCTGGCTGCATGTTTTGAGTGATGGTTTTACGAATGTCTAGGGAGTCAAGGGCTATTCCATCTGAGTTTTAAACCAATAATCTATGAGCACGGGGACAGGTGTGGGTACAGACACTATACATGATTCTATAGCATTTTTAGTGCGGTGTAGCGGGTTGAGGCAAAAGGAAGTTAGATTAAAAGCTCTTGCTATTTGTAACCATATGTTGTCCTGCCATGCATTATTATTTTCAGGCCTTAAAGAGAGGCAACACAATGTTATATAACTGCAAATGGTGAAGGATATAAACAGCTTCATGATGGTGGATCTGTTGGTGTAACGAGTTTACAATGGCTGGCGTGTATCCACGTTGGTTTGCCTTCCAATTTCACTGAGGTAGCTGTAGTGAGGAGCACTTGAAAAGCACACGTCAAAGCGTGGTTCAAGTCCTTTCCTCACATGCCTCTTTATCACCACCCAATCCCCAGGCTACAGTTTGTGAGTTGCAGAATCAGAGTCTGGATCTGGAAAGGAATCAAAGACTTGTTTATGCACCCTGCCTAATCTTTGGTGTAGGTTCTGTACATAGGCAGTCATACTACCATGCTGCATCTGGAGGGTCTGGGGAAAGTAGAGGCCTGTCTTTGGGGCACATACAAACAGGATCTCAAAAGGGGATAGGCCATGTCTGGAATTGGGGGTGAATCTCATAGAAAAGAAGGCTAGGGGAAGGCATTCAGTCCAGGGCTTCCCTGTGTCTTGCATGGCTTTTGCAATCTTGTTCTTTAAAGACTACTCTGGGGGTGATAAGGGGTGTGGAAGGCCTGGTTGATCCCTAAAGCTTTCAGAATTTCTTGAATTATTTCCCCCAGTGAAATGGGTGCCTCTGTCACTTTCAATCAATTCAGGTACCCCGTATCTACATACCAGTTCCTTCAGGAGCTTACTTGCTGTGACCTTCGCTGTGGCTTTCGACACTGAGTAGGCCCCAGGCCAACCTGAAAAGAGATCAATGCACACCAAAACATATTCATACACTCCTACCTTAGGCAATTGAATACAGTCTATCTGCAGTCTTTGAAACTGGTAAAATGACCTTGGTGTGTGCTCACTTGGTGTTTTGACAGCCTGTCCTGGATTGTTTCTAGCACAAATCATGCAAGCTTGGGTGTGTTTAGCTGCTACAACAGTAAATATGGATGCTACCCAATGTTTACTATGCATACATGTGCATATTGGATGGATGTGTAGGTCCATGGCAGACACAGTCTTTTACCTTGCCTCCACATTCTGTCATCATCAGGTTCTGCATCTAGTTTTCTCCAGAGGTCATGTTATTCCTTGCTTGCCTGTCTTTGTAAGCTCAGCAGTATATTGTAGTCAACTGCGTCATCTGTAAGGACAACCTGTAGAGGGGTGAACTTGGATTTCTGCTTGCTTGGCAACTTCGTCTGCTTTGTGGTTTCCTCTTGTAATTTCATCCACGATCTTCATGTGAGCTGCCACCTTGATGATGCCTACTTGAGTAGGTAGCAGGATAGCGTCCATAAGTGCACTCACTGCTTCAGAGTTCTTGATTGGAGTTCCTGCTGAGGTGAGAAAATCACGGACCCGCCATATAGGGCCAAAATCATGGGCTATACCGAAGGCATAGCGAGAGTCTGTATAAATATTAGCTGTATTTCCAGAGGCCAGTGTGCATACAGTGAGGAGGGAGTGGTTCAGCTTTTATTACCTCGAGACTACAGCATATTAAGTGTGGAAATTGCCCTTCTCATCAGCATATCTGGAACCATCTACAAAAATTTTAAATCTGCATTAGATAATGGAGAATCAATTACATGCGAAAAACCTGCTGTCTCCTGCGCCAATAGTGCTGCACAATCATGGGGTACCTGGGCTTCAGCTAACTCATCTGGTGAAAGTGAATTTACAAAAAGATCAGAAGTACAAGTCCCCTCTTTTAAATACAGGGGAAGCAATGCAGATTAATTTAACACCATACACCTTTTCAGTGTAACATTAGATGGCATAAGCAAGGCACATTGTATTCTGAGATGCCTTGCAGTATGTATGTGTTTTGGTTGAACTTGTGACAGTATGCTGTTGATGTCATGCGGTTTGTGTATATGGTCACTGGGTTATCTAAGACAATATTAGTGGTTTTGTCCAAGAGGGCAGTAACAGCTGCCACGGCTCTAACACACGAGGGGCACCACTGGCAACAGGATCCAATCTGTTGGAGTAGTATGCTATTGGTCTTTATTTACCACCATGGTCCTGCGTAAGGACAGCTGTAGCATAACCGGGAAAGAGAAGAAACAGACTGATTTAGGAGAGACAGCTCAGGTGGGGGCTATCTGCTCCCGGAACAAGACATATATGGTCTTAAGTGTCATTTTGAGCATTAAGCATTTCATGAGTCCAAGTTAGCCAATTTTAATATAGGATATGTAATATGACACCTATAAGCTTGAACCTTGGAATCAAGGTATTTTCTTTCACACTATTGAATAGAAGCAGTCAATTAAATCTATACTGAAGATATAGTTTTGCTTAAAGAAAATAGATTTGCAAATTCGCTTATATTGTACCTTGATTTATAGAGTGTCAAATTGTACCAGAACAACATAAACCTCATTGAACATTGACGTCATATTTTATTATATGCTGATAGTACCTTTAAAGCTACATTTTACTGAAATATCTAAAAGAAAAGTAAAGCTATACTCACATAAATTACCAAATAGCTTTTTTTTTTTTTTTAATTTATATTTTATTGGTTTTGTACACATGGTATACATTTCTCATTGTATGTGTTATAGTAAGAACAAGTAACAATGCATTGTGGTTACAAGCACATTCATATGCAATAGTACAGTCATGAGCCTTACACATCCTCAGTTATAGTAACGGTGTCATATGTATGCATACAATGGGCGACATCAGGCTGCCTTCTGCTATTTATGTGCTGAAATTGTCGCTTAGTGGGGCTGCTTGGCTTTGGCGTTCTCGCAGCCCTGATCTATGTGTGTACGGGCGGTTAGGTGAGTAGGGCGTTGGGTGCAGTGCAGCTTGTCCTGTGGTTGTGAATTTCTGACAGCAGTGTACTCTCTAAGACAATGAGACTAGATAAAACATTTAAAACAGTTAAAACAATTATAACATCAGTGGGTGAAAGCCGTCTAGCGGTGATGGCTCGGGAGGTCGAAGGAGTGGGCAATATCCAGCCTCTGTGGATCACGGTCAGTGAGTTCCCTTAAGTGTTGCGTTTCGCACTGCTCTTGCCGTGCTTGGAGACAGTCGTGCCAAGGCTTTTGAGGAGAGTCTCTGGATCATCATTGTGGGTCAGAGTGATTGCCTCAGTGCCCTGATGTACCACCAGTGAACCCGCTGTGTCCCATCTATAGCGGACAGAGTGTTCTCTTAATTTCTTAGTGACCAGTGCTAGCTGCCTCCTTGCGGCAAGTACCGAGAAGGGGAGGTCACTGTACAAGGCCTCGCAACCCTCTAGTTTCACTGTCCCCAGGGTTCTAGAGCTGGCCATAATGGCAGCTCTCGCTGTAATGTCTCTGGTTGTGGCTATGGTGTCTCTGGGGGCCCCTGCTGGTGCCGCTGGCGATTTGCGCACCCGGAAGGCAGTCAAGATTATTGGGGTGTCTGTGTTACACCTGAGGCCCAGTGAAGAAACAAGCCTCCGGGTGAAGGGTAGCAGGTCTTCTTCGCTCACCGTTTCAGGAATGCCCCTCATACGTATATTGCGGCGGCGGTGTCTGGACTCCAGAGAGACCACCGTGTTGTGTAAGCGTTGGACCTGGTCGGTGAGCTTGTCCAGCCGTTCTGTGTTATCTTGGAGGTGGTTGTCCCTGCGTTTCTCTCTGGTCTCCACCTCTTGTACCCTCTGCTGTAGGATCCCAATTTCAGCCTGGGTCTCCTTTAGGTCAGCCTTCCAGACTTGTCTGAGGTCTGTTAGCAGCCTCTTGATGTCCCCCCTTGTGGACGGGGAGTCATCATCATCCGAGTCGGACATGTGAGGGGTGTCCTCGGGTTGGAGTGAGGTCTGCGAGTCTCTCTCGTCCTGGGACTCCTCGGAGGTCTCCAGCGCCATGTGTGGTTCCGGCGCCATCTTAGCAGGCCGCGCTTGAGTAGGCCTCTGGAAGGCGATCCGAATGTCGGGTGCCGCGGGTCGCTCCACATGGATTAGTTTTTTATGTTTGCGCCCCATATTGTCGGCTGTCGGGTGGCGGGTAAGTTGGGAGATTCTTTTGTTGATTTTTCTGTGTTTAGCCTCTTTATCCGTGGGGCCGAGATGGAGCTCCACAGATATGCGACCGTTCAGCTCCGTTGTCGGCCACGCCCCCCAAATAGCTTTTTTGACAGGTAATTCATAGCATTTCAAGTATAAATGTAAATTCTGAATATGTTATACTTTGTGCTTCCAAACGTATCTGCATAAAGATTATATTCAAACAATAATGTTATGTTAACAATCAATCCTTCTAAATTTCAAATGAGACAAACACGCATTGCAATTAAATTAAATATTTTCCTTAAAGCACATATTTAATTAAGACAGAATAAATAAATCCTTTCTGACATTTAACAAAGCTCTGATGATAGCCACCTAACGTTTAATAAAAAAAAAAAATGAATTTTTAGAAATTGATTTAATATAATAAATAGTAGACCACTAAAAGTTGATTTTATTTTCGAAAAGATACTGTAGGCACTGTAGGCACTGCTTGATCTCATTGTACCTGGAGTCCCCTGAAGCCATTCTCCTGTTCAGTGTTGAAACATTTTCAATGCTAATCAAGAGTTCCAAGCAACCCACACCCTCTGAGGAAGCATTGGTCTTGCCAGCAATGGGTGGTGATGATTGGCTGAGAGTGTCAGCTGAACACATTCAGTGTATCACAGCTGCCCATTGCTGGTATGAATATCTATGACTAAGGAAGAGTGTAAGAGCGTCTTAGCTATACCTTGTCAGGTTCCCTGACCTTTCGAACTGTGCCCGACTATTCTTCTGGATTTGCTCTGGTCTGTTTCCTCAAACCTGGTTATTAATCCATTTCTAACCCCTGTGCACAGATTCACAGCCCATGTAGCTTCTTACCTGGTTACTGTGGGTTGTGTTTATCTGTAAGGGTGAGCATACATCTCCGCACTTTGGACTCTCACCAAGGTAAGGCCTTGACATACCTCAAGTATACAGCTCTGCTTTAGGTGGCCAGAAAACCACCTCAGTCTTAAAGTAATCAAAAATGGTTTGACTTTGAATAGTGGAACAGTGCTGGGGTACTCACAACACTATAACCATTTAATGAAAGTCTCTTTCCCACACATCTCAGTTTCAGACTAGTCCACTAATGACACAAACAGGACATCATTGTCAAAAGCAACAAGCTCCCCATTCTCCCTGCCAAGACTAACATAGCAGGGAGAGAGAAAACCAACACTTGAGCTTGAATTAAGATAGTGATTTAGAGGACAATAGTATCTAAAGGGACAGATTAGAAGGGCATGCACCCAGATTAGAATATAACAATACCGAGAACTTTGAAACATCCAGCCCAAAAAGGTATAATATTAGAATGTAACTTTTAATAGTTTAGAATAAAAAAGAATGTAAAATAAACAATATCAATTAAATATAATATGCTTTATGTAAAAAGCCTTAGGAAATAACACAAAGTTCCCACTAACTAATAAACCGTTTAGTGTACCATCCCTAAACCAACCGCCAAAATATTAACATAAGTCAATAAAACTTCCCACAATTATCGGCTAACCACACTAATAGGTATCCATGTGTAAATATACACATTTTAGTACACTTGCTTACTCTTTAGTTTGCAAGTGTACTCTTATGGCGTTTCTATTTTTTTTTTTGCGTTTTTTGATGTACCCATAGATCTTTGCTCCACTATATGTCCATATGTTCTCTCTGCTAACCTTCAATTCCTATGTACACTATACAGCTGAGTGTGGAGTCAGTAGGGGCTCACTGTTTTTTTCTACTCATGATCCAATTTCCTAGTAAGTTAAATAGTAAAGTTTTATAGCACACACATAATATAAAGTACTGTTAAATATTTATCATCTAATTTAATCTATATATTCTAGGGGTCCTAAAGGCAGCTCTTTTCTATTTAACTGACATGTCCAAATCATAGATGTATTACAAGCCAGAGTCATCAAAAGCAAATAATCCAACAATCACTCCAACAATCTGTTTTTTACCCACACATTCTACACATATTCACTGCAATTTACAGTGGTGGTGTAGTATAAAAGGTGATAGGATGGGACAATTAACATCAGTGTCTGCTATTTATTATTATGCAACATAAGACCATAGTACATGATTCTGAAGACTTGAATTAATGTACTCCATCCCCCTGGTAAAAGTAAAGTATAATCAGCAGATTTGAGATGTATCAATCAACTAATGCTAGGGTTAAAAAGCTATTGTATTTCAGCCAAGTTCTGGGTTAATTGACGTTAATTGATGAAGTTTTGATAACTGGTAAGGGGCTTAAAACTACAGTCAGGGTTGTATTCAGCTCCAGTCCCATGCCCGTGACATGGGCCCATTGATTAAAAAAAAAGTTTGGAACCTTAAGAGGGATGTAGGGGAACAAAATCAGTGTGTACTGGCTGACATTGAAATTAGTTAAAGGGATGCTATAGACACCCAGACCCCGTCATCTCATTGATTAGATGATTTCCTAAGGGGAAGCTAATTTGTGCATAGCTGACATCGCTGGAGGAGGATCTAGATTCAGTTCCAAGGGACCTCAGTGCTGAAATCAGGTATAGTGTATTCCTAAAACTATACTTTTCCTTTAAGGTAAAGCAATGGTCTTGCTGCTTCAGTCTCTCTAATACTGTGGCATGTCTCTTTTCTTCTACACTCACTACATTTACATTTTCTATGTCCCAGACTGCATACCAGAAGCTTCTGTCTTCTAGTAAGAAGGTAAGGAGAGGAGTGGACATGTAAGTGATACAGAACAGGCCCCAGAATGCATAGAGTGGGCTCATCATTAGACACATTTGTCCCAAGTTAAGGGTGCTGTCTGCATAATATGCCCTAAGTTGGCCAGCCTGCATGATTGGCAGGCAGCCTGATATACATCCATGCCAGGTTGACCTTCCAACTCTTCTGCCATACTCGCCTCCTGTTTGGGCATGTCCGCTCCTTTGGGCTGTGCTGATTACGTGGGTCGCGTCAGTGACCCACCCTTTCCCCATACCCACCAGCATCGTTTTTCATTGGACGCTGCTGTTGGGGGTTATAGATTTGCTTGAGAGATGTAAGCAAGAGATTAGCACAGGGTATGTGTTTTATTATGGCTACATCATGTGAGTTTCCATTCAGCACCACCTCCACCAGATACATGACACCTGGGAGATATAACTGTTTTAGTGTTTTCTGTTGATAAGATTCTGTAATTGGGTCCATCGTAATTGTCAACACCAGGCCCAAACGGGCTCTTTATCTGTCCCTAACTGCAGTGATCTGTAATACTCGTTGCAGTTATAAGTCGTGCTGACACTTGCACTCAGACACTGCCCAAGGAGTTTCTACTAGTTTCTACTTCCTCTTTTGCCGTGTCAGTTTTCTCCAGTTTATGCAAGCGGCAAATTGCAGCACACAGTCTAGTTCATGAAAGTGAGAACAGTGTTCTATATAAACTGACAGCAGCTGTGGTATGGCTGCTATCAGCTTACAGTGTAGTTTCACTCATTCTATATGATGAGAGAAACTGAGCTTGGGAATAAAACTATTACAGGGTTAATCACTAAAGTTCAAAGTGCATTTCACATTTTAGGCCAAAGTAGCTGAACCTGATCCAAAGCTGACCAATTTGAACTCACTCTCATATCTCTCTTCAGTAAACTGCATTCAATCTCAGCTGTGCAGCTTCAGGATCTCTGTAGGTGAATTTATTTTTATTATTTGTTCTTTATTTCTTTTTTTGCATTTTTTTTATGGATTATCAAAATATTGTTTTTTTTTTAAAATAACAGTTCTTTTTCTGCCCATTATTTCCTCTTAAATACTAGTACTAGAAAAAGGGTCCAGGTACTCCAATGTCTTTAGGCCCCTTTATTGGAACATGTAGAATACTGCAACGTTTTGACTACCAGTGGAGTCTTTGGGAGTGGAACGTTGCCGTGTTCCACATGTTCCAATAATGGTGCCTAAAGACATTGGAGTGCCTGGACCCTTTTTCTAATACTGGTATTTATTATCTTCTGGGCTTGTGCTGGCCCTTGTTTCAGCTAAACACCCTGTCTTCAATTGAGTGCAGTACCTTTTCCAATTTTTGCAATTTATTATTTCCTCTTAAACAACATTCATAAGCTAAAAAAAACTAGACTGTGATATAGATTTTATTTAACTTTTCTCCATCTCTTTAAATATTATCTGTTTGCATAGTTAGTATATACAGTATTTACTTAAATTTGGCATTTTTTGTACATTATGTAAACTGTACATTTACAAAAAAAAAAAAAAAACATCTAGACATTGTCTCATTGCATTTTCTTTTTAAGAATCAAAGAGCATTATAAAATCAACAGGGGAATGATGCACTATTCACACTTTCCCAGACACAAATGCTGTTAAAGCAGATTGTCTAAGGTTTATGGCACTATAGAGAATTCATTACAGAAGGAACATGGCAGGGAAGGAGTGTAATTATGGCAAGTTAGTCATTGAGTTTGAATGCTGTAAGTTATATATAAAAGGGGTATTTATACAATCAGTGGGATATCTGTGTGTCTTTCAAAAAAATATGAATAATATAACATTAAGATAATTGGTGTTGGTGGGGGAGGGAGGCTTTGGGGGCTGAAGACCCAGAAGTGGGGCTCTTTATCCCCATATCTCTACAGTTGAGAAAAGAGCTGAAGGATGTGTTTTTAAAAAAAATATATATATTTTTTTTTACACGAGGCAGCTTCTTCTGAAAGCAGCTACCTATTATAAAAAGAAAGATTAATTGTATAGTAGTCTATCAAGTCACTTAGGGAGAAGAGTTTTTCCATAGGTGACGGTCAGGAGAGGGTGAGGGCAGAGCTTTGATACACACCCCTCTGTTAGTTAGATAGCCTGGCTGGATCACATTGACTCCCTGGCTTTGCAGCATGTACTTGGTTAAAGCAAAGCTTTCATTAAGATCCTTATCAGTAGAATGTGTTCATGAGTAGAGTGCCTGGGACATAACATAGATGCAATGTAGTGTCATGACATATTTCCATCCCTGTTAGTGCAGGAGTCATTAAAATTTCATTTTGTGCTAAAGCACCAAGTGTTTCTGGAACCTAGCAATGCCCCTGATATTATACAGTTGTGCTCAAAAGTTTGCATACCCTTGGAGAATTGGTAATATATGCACAATGTTTAAAGAAACCATGAGTGAGCAGGCAAAACACATTTATTTTATTTCTTTTGGGATTCATATTCAACTGCAGGTTATAACAGAATGGCACAATCATAAAACAAAACATTGCAACAAAGAAAAAAAATGAAATGACCCCTGTTCAAAAGTCTGCATACCCTTAGTTCTTAATGCTGTGTATTGCCCCCCTTTAGTATCAATGACAGTGTGCATTCTTTTGTAATAGTTGTCTGAGACCTCTAATTCTTGGAGGTGGTATAGCTACCCATTCATCTTGGCAAAATATCTCCAGGTCATGCAAATTCTATGGTCGTCTTGCATGAACCACGCATTTGAGATCTCCCCAAAGTGGCGTGATGATATTAAATTTAGGAGACTGTGATGGGCACTCCAGAACCTTCACCTTTTTCTGCTGTAAGCACTGGAGGGTCAACGTGGCCTTGTGCTTAGGGTCATTGTCATGCTGCAAAGTCCAAGAGCTTCCAATGCGCAGCCTTCATGCATTTTTGTTTAAGTATCCATCGTATTGTGCTCCTTGAAACAACCACACTGTCTTTTTTTCAGAGCAGCCTGCATTTCTCCTGAGGTTACCTGTGGGTTTTTCTTTGTATCCCAAACAATTCTTCTGTCAGCTATGACTGAAATCTTTCTTGGTCTACCCGACCTTGGCTTTGTATCAAGAGATCCACAAATGTTCCACTTCTTAATAAATGATTGAACAATGCTGACTGGCATTTTCAAGGCTTTGGATATTTTTTTTTATATTCTCTTCCATCTTTATAAAATTACATTTCCTTATTACACTGGTCTTTTGGCAGTTCTTTTCTGCTCCCCATGGCTCAGTATCTAACCTTCTCAGTGCATCCAAGTGAGTGCTAACAAATTCATTGACTATTTATACACACACTAGTTACAATTTAAAGATAATATATATATATATATATATATATATTTTTTTTTTTTATTTTTTTGTATGCTCAGTCATGTTTCCAAAATCAATGTTCAAATTTCACAATTTCTACCAGGGTATGCAAACTTTTGTGCACAACTTTATATATAATATTTAAAAGGCGTTTTTATTTGTATACAAAATGAAAATATTCCTACAGGAAACTCCTAAGAGCTGTGTCACTTAGCAAAGCTTCCAAACTTCCAATACACATGTGCGTTTGTTCTGTTACAGTAGTCTTATCACTCTTGTGTAAAAAGTAAAGAAAGACAATTTTTATAAAAAATAATAATAATTTAGCTTAATATTTATTAGTTTTATAGCATTTTCAGTATTACAGAAGTGAATACTTACTCATATTACACTCCATGGTTGCACTGAAAATCAGTGCGTTTTGCACATACAAAGTTAGGGTGTAACAAGCTAGCACATGTTCATTTTGTGACACAATTTGCTAAATATGTTAGATCTGTCAATTCATCAAACTGAACAGGCTAACTAAATGGCTAATTTGTCATAAGCTAACAGATGCTATATTTTGCACACATTCCCACGCATTTCTATGTCTGTCATTTTCCATGTTCCCAATAAGTAGCCTACTTGTATTATGTTATAATAGTATATGCTTAATACATGCAGAACATATAATGCAATCTATTTTACGCTACCTTGTGGTTTTCTGAATTACCACATAATTTGAAAAATGTGGCATGTAATAAACAACAGAAATGTTCCATATATTCCAGACAAGTTGTGAGCATGAATAGCTTAATAAGACTCTATAGGCATTCAGACCACTTAGGCAGTGGTGTATCCTGGTTTTGTGCTGCCCTAGGCAGGACAAAACTCAGGCACCCCCCCCCCCCGCGCCACCCCCACCCAACCTTTACCCCGTCCCGCATTCTAAATACACACACACACATTCACTGACAGATACGCATACACTCGCTAACAGACACACTCACACTCAGTAACAGACACACTCACACTTAGTAACAGACACGCACTAACAGACACGCACTAACAGACACGCACTAACAGACACGCACTAACAGACACGCACTAACAGACACGCACTAACAGACATGCACTAACAGACACGCACTAACAGACACACACTCAGTCACTAGCAGACACAAACTAGCAGACACACTAACAGACACACTCACACTCAGTAACAGACACACTCACACTCAGTAACAGACACGCACTAACAGACACACACTAACAGACACGCACTAACAGACACACACTCAGTCACTAGCAGACACAAACTAGCAGACACACACACTCACTAACATACACACACACACAGTCAGACACACACACACACACACTCACAGGCAAACACACTAACAGACACACACACTAACAGACACACACACTAACAGACACACACACACACTCACACTCACTAACAGACACACTCACTAACAGACACACATTCACTAACAGACACTCACTAACAGACACACACACACACACTCACTAACAGACACACACTCACACTCACTAACAGACACTCACACTCACTCACTCACATTAACACTTTTTTTTTTACTTCAACCCCCCACCCAGCCTCCTTACCTTTGGGAATGCTGGGGGGGGGGGCATCTTTTTTCCCTGGTGGTCCAGTGGCTGCTGGGTGGTCGGGCGGCGCTCTTGGGCGGCTGGCGAGGGAGCACTCCATCTGAGCTGTCTGCTCAGCTCCCTCGCGCGCCGCACAGTGAGGCTGGGAGGCGGAGCCGGAATATGACGTCATATTCCGGCTCCCAGCCTCACTCTGCGGCGCGCGAGGGAGCTGAGCAGACAGCTCAGAGGAAGTGCTCCCTCGCCAGCTGCCCAAGAGCGCCGCCCGACCGCCCAGCAGCAGCCCTGCATGTCTGTTAGCCGCAAGGCTAACAAGACATTTGCCTTGGGCATTTGGGGGGCGGCTTTTTTTGCCGCCCCCTAGAAAATGCCGCCCAAGGCAAATGCCTTGTTTGCCTCGCGGCTAATACGCCCCTGCACTTAGGCTTGAAGTGGTCTGAGTACATGGTCCCAGGTTCCTTATTGCAAAGGTAATTATTGCAGTTTCTAATAAAGTCTACCAGTTGAGAGGCAACTTTTGGCCATCTGACGCTGGACGTCCTCACGCTATGCATGAGGACATCCAGCATCATGCAAAATGCAATAGCAAAGCATTATACATGCTTTCCTATGGGGGAAATCTAATGCAAGCTTGGCCACTGCCGTGCACACATGGCAGCAGAGGCGGACCTCGAACCAGCACCGAGGAAGATCGGCGCTGGACTCAGGTAAGTGACAGAAGGTTTTTTTTACCCCTTCTGCACCAGAGGGATGAGGGGGGCACTATATGAAGCTATACTGCCAGAAAAATAACTTTGGTTTTTCTGGCAATATAATTTCCCTTTAAATTCAATTACACTGTTCTTTAATTTGGCATATTTGAAGCAAGAAAAGGACAAAAATATTAATCAAGTACATATGTGAGACATTTGTTTCCCGGGGTCTAATCCGTTTTATAGTCCTCAATGTATATGTGTCACGGCACAGCCCAAGTCTCCCCTAAAGTTTCCTGCTCTAACACAGAGGATCCCCAGACTGTCCCCAGACTGTGTAATTGCCTCCAATGGAACCGTGGTCCACAGGCAAGATCTAAAGGTCTTTGAACAGGCTCTTAAGGCCAGAGCTGCATCCCCTTCTAGCCTCCTTGCTTCCACTCAAATAATAACAATCTGCAAAATGTTCCAACCCTCTCAGATCCTGATGCCTATACAAACCTGTATTCCCTGTCTGATCCTGAACTGGATCCAGTAGTTGAAGCCCTGTCTGTTCACCCCCAGAGGTCACTCCTTGTGGGAGGGCTCTGTCATGGCACAGCCCGAGCCTTGCAGACAGCAAGGCATGGCCACCCCTGGCTGGGTCTGAACTCACAACTCCAGCATCCCAGTCAGGTTCTCTGCTATGACATCCACCAGGGGGCTTCAGTTTCTGTTTGCATTTTTCTGCTTCCTGACCCCTTGCATGTAGCCCTTTTCCAATTAGGGTCAGCTGCATCTAATTAGTAGGCTGTAAAAGCCAGCCCTGCCTGAAACCTGTATCTGGTAATTTTGCCTGTTTGGTGTTTCCTGCCGGATCTTTGATTTGCTACTCACTGATTTCCTGGACTCTAAACGCTGCCTGATTTACCGACTTTGTTACTCCGCTGCCAGCCCTGACTTCTGCTTCTCGCCTGACCCTGCCTTTGGATTTTCCCGTAATCTGAGTGTGTTTTGGATTTTGCCTGCTCCCTGTGCCATCTCGTGCAAGTGGGCTCCAACTCCTGGTAAACTGTTCCATAAGTCCCCTGGTGACAGTTACAATATGTAAGAAAAGTGGTGTTGTACTCACCCAAGTCAAAAACTAAAATCATTTATTTTGTATATTAATATTTTTTAACAAATGAATAGAAGTGATCCATACATTTCCTAGAGACATAGAGCAGTAACCATGACGTGAAATTTATAAATCTGAGTATAACAACTTTATCTTGAAGACTGATATATGGAGACAACTCACTTTGGAGCTATATTCCAAAAAAGGAGTTAACATGAATGGACACACAAACTTAATGGACACACTTGCACTGTGCCTACTTGATGCTTTCTTGCAATAACATTTTATATCTATACTGTACATGATGGTTTCTCTCCTGGGTTGACATTACTCTGTAATTAGAAAATGTTGCAATTAGAAAATGGCTAGCCCAACACATATTAAATATGAAGACAAAAAGGACATGTTATCATGTGCATGGGAGATCTTAGATGCATCAAAGAGCTCCCATGTTTCTTTGAAGTTTGTGTGCCATGGTTCGCAATCACATGGTGATGCTATTGTAGTGTAAATTAATTTTCTATAGGTTCCTACTCTGGACTATGCACTAAGAATGATGCTTCTGGGGTCCTAACTTGTCTCTGCTCTCAACTGGATATCACATAACCACTATTCCCAAAACCATTTGCTCTAACTTAACTTTACCTTCCACTTGTTGCCCATTGCCACCTCTTGAATTGAATGCAATGAATTTCTGCTCATGTACTCATGCTAAGCCTAGTGTACACTACATTAGCCAATTAATATATCAATTACACCAATGTATTTTATAGATACATTTCATAGCTTTAATAATTTTCTAAATAGGCTCTCACATTAGCTCAGTTGGAGCAGAAGAGACATAATGTATTATTTCAATGTTAAATCTAATTGAAATAATTAAGTTTTACAATATTAAGAGAACGATAAAACAAAAATAAAACCAAAATAAATGAAAATACAGACTGTAAAACTATCATAATTAAAACCACTTCTGGCATGCATATTTCTCCATAGAGCGTAGCACCATTTCTCAAAATACATTTTGAGTATATGCTAATTAACATTAAATAATATTTTACATTTGAACTATGACAATTCTGTGCTTTAGTGACTCCTTACGGGGTCTTGTACCTGTATCTTAGGACCAGGATGTTGAATCATTTATAGCTGCTAGCAGAGTATATACTTTTCTTTGCTCTTTTCAAGATACAATCTGATATTTTAAAAAATGAAGACTACATGGGCTAATTGGTGATTACTATCTATGATTCTACATCAGGCTCCTTTCCTATGTAACTGGTTCCCACATGGTCTAGCTATTCATTTTTATACATTCATACATTTTTGTGAAATGATCTTATCATTTAATTAAAGGCAGTTCAGATGTAAGAGAGCACACACACACGGTGCCTGAGTTAACCTTGCATGTATCAGAGCACTTGGCTCTGTATGACAACATTTAGCATTTATTTCTAATTATTAATTTTTGTTTTAGACAATAAAGAACTTTTTTACATTGCACACATGTTTATGGTTAATATATTTCTTAAAATTAGGGTTCAATGAAAGTCCATAACCATTTTTCTTAACTCACTGGTGATTGCAACTCTGAATAGATAATGCAAGGCAGTAACATGCAGGTCTACAGTACATCAACACAGAGGTGTCATGGTAACAGCAAGTCCCTGCTCTCTCAGGTGCATACGAAATGGAAATACAAATAGAAATCCAGTTGTAATGCTGCCCAATGAAAAAGGGGAGTGGAAAAAGAAGAAACACAGCATAGAACATGACAAAAGAGGAAAATAGTAGAAAAATTGAACGGTCAAGAGAAATACATGGCACACAAAATAGAAGAGCACAAACCAAAATGTACAAAAACAGGAGAGCTGCATATTGAATGGCAGCTCATTACCAAGTCAAATTTATTTTCATAGGTTCCTATATAAACAAGAATCTTAGACTCTGCCACATTACCTTAATAAATACCCACCACTCTCAGGCCTCACTTCACGCTCAAACTCAATGAAGAACTGCATTTAACATCCTGCAGAAACACCTACCACTCTCAGGCCTCACTTCACGCTCAAATTCAGTGAAGAACTACATTTAACATCCTGCAGAAACACCTACCACTCTCAGGCCTCACTTCACACTTAAACTTAGTGAAGAACTGCATTTAACATCCTGCAGAAACACCTACCACTCTCAGGCCTAACTTTACACTCAAACTCAGTGAAGAACTGCATTTAACATCCTGCAGAAACACCTACCACTCTCAGGTACTGACTGAATCTTGGAAGATACTTCACCTCATTTATTCCTGGATTGCTAACATATTCTCATGTGTTATTATAGATGTGTTACCATTTATACCTGTAGTTTGCCACTGTTTTTCTGTGCATGTAGTTTGTACTATTGTCATTTAATGTTTCTGACCAATATTTCATGTAGACAGATAATCAATATTTTGGGTGATAGAATTTGGTTGCTAAACGTTTCAATAGTATATAACGCATGGCTACTCTACCCTCCTCCCCCTCTCCTCTCGCCCCTCTCCCTTCCCTCCTCCCCCTCCAGACATGCTGGGTTTATCAGGTATACGGGTGCATGGTTGCAGATGGACACAACTATTCCTGTCAGGACGGTAAATACCCTCATAAATGTTTCAATGTGTGGATGAATCCGTTACAGGGAGGAAATGAGATTCAGTTTCCAGAGAGACACACAGCAAGGGCTATTTGGATGAACAGATAAGTGGACCAAAACCCTGGACCAGACTCCCATCAGCATCAGCCAGAAACCAGATCTGGATCCCATGGAAGCCACCCTACTGCACCAAAAGGGACGGAAGTGTCTCAAAATATGTAAATAATGCATTGTGTGTTCGCGTAAGTGTGTGTATGTGTCTTTATCTGGGTTTGTCAGTGTTTGTGTATCTGTGTGTTTGGCAGTGGGCATATGTGTCTGTGTCAGTATGTATATGTGTCTGTGTCAGTATACTGTGTCAGTATGTATGTGTATATGTCCATACATTCCAGCAATCAAATGTCAACACTATACACAAAAGCATCCTTTAATTTAAACACCAACACTACACACAAATGCATACCTGAATTAAAATAACATTACATGCAAACACATCACATCATACAAACGCCAACACTACACACAAATGCACACCTGCATTTGAACATCAGTACTGGATACTACACACACCTACATTCACCCACATCCATACAAAAACATGCTTACATTCAAACACAAGTCACTGCTCACAAATACAGCCTTGAAATAATAGACAAATGGTAGATCCCAGCTGGAAAAGTAACCAGGGAGAGGCACGAATAATGAGAATTTATCTTTGTGCTAGAGGGCGGACAAAAAACATATAATTGTCCACCATTGCACCTAGTGTATGCTTGCTTAAACATGGAGTGCTGTCTGCTGAAATGCAGAACTATGTTTTATGGAGAAACCCATTCCCCCTTCTCGCTTCATAAAGCCTCCGCTATTGATCTGCTGTTCTAGTAAAGACCGTCAGTGATATAAAATATGCACACTTAACTCTTGACTTCTCTGGTTGCTGGATTGCCATTGATGTTATTTTTTCTTTACTCCATTAAGACCTGCAACCATACCATACTCCGGTCAAAACTGGAGACAGTAGGCAAGTGTTCTAACCACCCCCCCCGCAGTGTATCATTATTTTAGTATTTAAAATAATGTAGATGCAATGTTGAATTACTGACATCTCAAATAATATTCCACCCTTATTTTAAGTATTATTTATTATCAAAGAGAGACACTGCAGCAGCATACAATACATTAATTTAATCCAGAACGTCTACATTATCACTAGGGAGAAGAAGTTGTGATGGATGGTA
The DNA here is from genome assembly GCF_036172605.1 of Pelobates fuscus. Classification (NCBI taxonomy): domain Eukaryota; kingdom Metazoa; phylum Chordata; class Amphibia; order Anura; family Pelobatidae; genus Pelobates; species Pelobates fuscus. The sequence goes on along the minus strand of NC_086320.1, from coordinate 131,973,399 downwards.
GAACCATTTATATTAATCAAATTAAATATTTGTGAAAAGGTTAGTATAAAAGGTCAGTGAGTGATTTTTTTTCCCCCAGTCTGCCCTTTTCTGTGTACTGCAGCATAAGTGATGAGTACAATTAATGAAATAACTCGAGCTGCATGCAAAGTGACCTTTTAAGTCTTCAGATGAATGCCATGCATTGCTTTATTGATTTTCCCAATTGACAGTTAACTTATGTGTTTGAAATACTTCTAAGTAACGAGAGGGAATCCGTCAAAGCACACAGAAACCTCTATGTTTTTGTCTTATATGTACAGTATATGGCACTACATCTTAGAAAACTAAGAAAGCAAAATGTCTCAAATTTATTGATCGTCTTGAACATATGCAGTAAAAAAAGAAATATATATTTTATTTTTCTTTACCACCATTGTAATATCAAATATCTATCTCCTGTGAATTCCCAGTCACTGTTAATTATTTTATATTCTGGCACGCATTGATTTTATACATGCCCATTCCTTCTCAGAAACACCATTCCATATGATATAATCCTGTCAAGATTTTTTTCCAGTAGATTTCACATTTTCTATATTGCCATCATGAATGGCAATCTATTCATCATGAGTTGTGCATTCTTGTGGGTTCACATCCGCCTATTTTCTATATCTTACTGCAGCGGAAAAAGCTTATGTTTATTTGTGCTGGACCTATGGTCCCCTTACTGTGATTTACTTTATAGTATGTATTAACATTTTTTGGGATTCTTTCTTATTTTGTCTATATATTTTGATTGCTGTATCTGCATATAGTCCAAAAGTTGAATGCTATCACATTATAGACCAAGTTTAAGGGAACTTCAATCCACTGTCCTATGTAATACACATACATATTCAAGGAGGATAAACAAAAAAAAAAAATATATACTGGTTGTTTTAACTCCTGAACTCATATTTAGTCACAAACACCCTAAAACACTTGTGGGAAGGGAAAACACTACTAGCATTAAGTGTCCACAATCTCAAAACAGACAATGTCATAAAACAGGCAAAAGGCATAATTTTAAAAATGGTGCTAAATTTTTAAATATAAAACCCAATCAAAGAATGAAACAATTTTTTTTTACAGCTTTACAGTCCAGTGGTTATGAAAGAAATGATTTCTATGGATGATATGAAAGGGAAGAATAATGAAACCACATAATTGTCTGGAATAGATAGACAATTACATTGTCTTTTATGATAGCACAGGTGTATAAAAATCCAAATTATCTGGTTAATCATTGCCAAGATCACTCTGATTAATAGAGGGTGATAGATAGCCCACCCCCACTATGCAATACTGTGCTATTCTGGATTTTGTATGATTTATTTACTAAACATTGAGAAGTACTGTAATTTAAGATGAGAGTGGGCATAGAAGCAGTGGCTTGCTCAAGGGGCCACATGATGAGTAATATTGCCCTATTGCTTAAGTGGCCCGGTTGGGTGCTGTGGCCCCAGGGCCGGTGCAAGGATTTTTGCCGCCTTAGGCAAAAGTAAAGTTTGCCACCACCCCCCTATGTGACATCACAATGCCCCACCCATATGATCTGCCATGTTAACTAACGCCAGTGCTGCAGTGCCGCCGTGTTTACATTAAAAGGCCTGCAGGGACAGACTATAGACACCAGAACCACTACATTAAGCTGCAGTGCTTCTGGGGACTATAGTGTTTCTTTAATGTGATGCAGTGTGTGGCCGGCCGGGCGGTGGGTGGGGGAGGGCATGGGGGGCCCAGACTTTTTGCTTTGTCAGGGGCCCCAAAATTTCTGGTGGTGGCCCTGCACACAATTACACCGCTGCATTCCAATGGCACACATGTACTCTTTACAAAACATGCTTATATTCAAATGCACAAACACTGCTCACAAATACAACCCTGCAAGGGTTCTTATAGAATAGTTATATTTTAGTAGACTTTACCAGATTGTATAAACAAATATCAGTAGAACAAAAAGAAATGCATGATGCACTATTCTTTGCTTTATCATATCTATGTAAAAATGTCAATTTGAACTGTATAGCTTATACTATAAACTGATTTTGATAATTTAAAAAACTTGACCTTGCGGAAAAAAAATGGGGTAGCAATTTTGCTATCGAAAACCTGTCCCATAGCAGTATTTAACTGTATTTATGGGCAGAATGGAAGGTATATACTACTCGCAGGCACGCTGGCTGGGCGTATGTTCCATTTCCTTAACATCTACGTGCCAAACTGGTGCGACACACACTTTTTCAAGTCCCTACTCCCACTGGTCCAGGCTAGGGCACACGACTTCTTACTCATGGGTGGAGATTTCAACTCACCACCATGTCCTGGGATCGACAGGGGAGCCAGACCAGGGCTTCAACGCTCACACGGTATGAGGGGACAGGACAAGTTGTTACATGAGTTTTTGAAGAGATCCGGACTGCTGAATGCATGGAGACTCCAGTACCCCAGAACCCATGACTGGGTCTACCCAACCTTTACATGTACTACATGGCAGCACAGCTGGCTCAGATCGCCTGTGGCATTTGCCCCCAGATGAGAGATGGTGGGTTGATCTGGAGTCTGGACTAATGGGAGCTTATTTCCCACAGTTCTACATATGGGTGGAAAAGCAGCACAGAGCTTTTCTGATAAATGTCCGGCCATTATGGCAGCCATCGCCCTGTGGGACAGAGTCAGACAGAAGTTGGCACTGATCTCTGAACCATCGTCCATGACCTCCTTCCTCAGGAATAGGGCCTTCTCACCTAGCATGCATGCTAGGGACTTTGCAGTGCTGGAAAGAGCTGGTTTACAGAGATTTAAACACCTTTACCATAACCCCTCATTTGTCGCCTTTGACAACCTCTTAATTACACCACACTCTGGCTCCAAGGGATTTTTCAGATATATGCAACTTAGAGATTTTGTGACATGAAACAAAGTGTGGGAGGCTACAGAGAGAGCCCTGACTTTCTTTGAACAACACTGCGATAGGGAAATGGATAGCAAGGGTCTGATTACCTCCATATACAACGTGATTAGCTCAGAATCCACTGACTGGGGGGAACTGACCTATACGGACAGTGGTAGACAGAACTGGGAGAAGTACAGGAGAGTGGGGTTAGGCAGGATATCTGGGAAGCTGCAAGCAAAGTATAAATCAGTTTTAGACTCCAAGAACAATCAATTAAGACAATGATGTGCTGCTACACCACATCCACCAAGCTACAACGCATGGGTAATGGGGCAACTGATGCTTGCTGGTGAGACTGTAGCAAAAAGGACACGTACACAAATGTGGTAGGCATGCATCAAAATACAACCTCTCAGGAGGGAAGTTAGAGACCTACTGACCTGACAGAAGTAACACGACTCCTCAAAGATAACTATTTAATGGACAAGCTCACAGCATTGGTTCAAAACACCACCAAATCCTTTGAAAAGGTATGGGCACCCTGGTAAGCGATGGATGGGTAAACACCACCGACAGATCAAGGTTGCAGGAACAACACTCTGGGATGCTAGGGCAGACAAAAGAGATAACAAGAGAGCACGGAATCCCCCTTTCTCTCTCCTGAACCTCATTAACTACATTTTCATAAAGATAGCTGAGGCAAGTTTCTTTAATTCTCATTTATATTTTTATTGGTTAATTTCTAACTCTTTCAGTTACCATGTTATTTGTTTAAAAAAAAAAAAAAAAAAAAGCTGACAGAATTGGCAGGACCGCACGTACAGGGATAAGGTACTGCATGCATTATATGTGACTGGGATAGGCAATGATCTGTGTGCCTGGGGAGTTTATCATGCCTTTGGACACAACTTGTTTTACTACATGAAGCGTTGCTACTTTCTATGTTACAGACCATACAAAGCTTCTGCGTAAGCCTGTCTATGGAAAAATAAAGAATTATAAAAAATATAAAAACTGCTTGAAAAACTGACATTATGGTTGTCGAGGTTGAAAAAAGACTAAAGTCCATCAAGTTAAACCATGAAAGCCCATTCTTGTAGCCTTTCCAAATATGCTAAAATGGGAATTTGACAATACAACCTCTTTAGGCAGAAAATTACATATCTTTATTGTTCTTACTGTAAAGAACCCTTTCCTTTGTAGTAAGCTAAAATGCCTTTCTTCCAGTCTCAATGGGTCTTGTTGGTTGTATATTCCTGCTAATGAACAGGTTAGCAGAGTTGTTTTGTACTGATTCTGTATATATTTGTGTAGTATTATCATATCTCTCTAAAGCAATTTTTATACATTTTTTTTAAATAAAATTGCTTTATATTTTAAAAACATTTATAAAAATATAGCAATATAAAAGTATAAATTGAGTATATTTATTTCCAATATAGATAGTTTAGTTAATAAAATCGGTTCTCAACTTTTATTCAACTAAAAGTTAATGTATCTGAATATTACTTAAAAGATTAATGCCTTTATTACCTTGTGTTTATGCACTTTGTATGATCTCTGAAGCAAATGGATTTTGATATAAATAGAGATACCATTAGATAAATTATGTACTATACAGCATTAAGAGGTTTATCCAACAGGAAAGACTAGAAAAATGTAGGTCAAACTCGATGGGGTCTGACATTTTTCTTCCATCTTAGAGATTTTGACCTACATTACATAAGCAGATGTAATTTCACCACAACTTACTGTTTAGTAACTAAACCTAAAAAAACAGTTGAGAAAAATGAGCAAACATTATCATTTCACTTTTCACAGAATTACTCCAGTCACAATTAATTGTGATTTTATTAAAGACACGGAGGCTCATATTATGCATAACTCTTTCTTTATTTCCTCAGCAGCAAAGATAGAGGAATATAAATATTGTCAAAAAAATGAAAGAAAAACTGTATAGGCATAACGGGTAGCCAATCACATGGTAGAGGAAGTGGCTATATAAGTCCTGTGTCTCCCACAATCCCCCTCTTTCTTTGCTGCTTCCTCAGACAGATAAGTACTTTTGTTCTCTCTGACTCAAATTTGATGATCGTTTATTTGTATGATATTTCATTGTATAATATTTACGATTGTTTAATTATTTGTTACCACTAGCGTTTCCCCTGGGACCCCCTTGGTGCTTTTCTCCCCCTACCCGGGGATTTCTGTACCTGCCTGTTCTATCCCCCTCGTGCTCCCGCACGACTCCCGGCTCCTCCTTTTGCCGCAACTGCTCTGTTGTCGACCGCGGCTGCGCACGCATCCCTCCCCGCTCGCGGGCGGGCTCGGCGGATCGGGTGCACGAGCCCCTTCCCCCGCCGGGTGCCCAGTCGCGTGCGCCTTCCCTCACGTGCGGCGGCCATCTTGGGCGGACCTCGTTCCTTCCCCTGTGCTGCCGTGCGGTCACCTTTGCTTTGCCGGGTCCCCTGGGAACGCTAGACGGTCTGTGTGTTTCGTTTTCTGTGGGTTACTCAACCCTTTTGCTCTTCTTAACACCTTAGTGTAATTTAGCAGTACTTAATTGCCCACTGCCACTTTGCAGCATGCAGGATAGGGAGGATGGGCCTGCGGGTCCCCCTGGGGACTTCCGCTCAGACAGCGCTGAGGGCGCTATGGCCTCCCAAGAATTTCAGGCCATGCTGGAAGCCACTATGGCCTCCTCCATTCAGAAGGCTATTGCCTCAGCCATGGGAGCTGTTACTACCTCATTCTCACAATCGATGCACTCCCTGGTTTTGCCTACTCTGGCCTCCCCCGCCCCTACGGGCGTGGGGTCCCCCTCCCCTGCTCAGACTGTGCCTGGAGCCCGTAAGGCGAAGGCCAAGTCAAAACACGTCGGCTCCCACTCCTCGATGCAGGTTTTACCTGCCATGACTGACACGCTTGAGGCGGTCACAGATGGCGCGCACCCCACGCGCAAAAGAGCCCCTGGCCGGGCTAAAAAGGCTAGATTATGGAAACGGGCTAGAGCCCTTGATGATGGGTCGGATACCGACCGGAGTGTGGAGGAGGAATCCGACTATATGGAGTATGACTCCTTTGGTGATGACGATGTGTCTGGCGAGGATTTGCCCCTTACGGGCGCTAACCCATCAGAGCCCTCCGCCAAGACCCGGGGTCCAGTCTTAGGCCCCTCCGGGGTTGACGACACTATTCTTGATCCTCAGGGTAACCCCCTGTTCGACCCAGACGACCTACGTCACCCCCGGTCCGCTGAATGGGTTCCCCCGGATCATATTGCCCAGTATGTGGCCAAACGTATCCGCACACCCCTTTCCAAAGAAGGCCGCAATAAGCTGCGGGCCGAATGCCCTCGCCCTTCTCTCCCGGGCGCTGCGGGTAAAACACCAGATATTGACCCACAGATTGCCCAGTTCCTGGGTAAGTCGGGCTGGAAGCCCAAAAAGGGCCTTGACAATTCCCTGAAGGGATGCCAGGACAAGATCCTGGACACACTAGGACCCCTCTCGAAGCTCTATGAGCTTCTAGATACTGCTAAAACTGGGGATTCAGTTTTGGACGTGGACGTGGCCATTGGTTGGGTCCAACGGGCCATTTGCTTGCTGGGAAACGCCAATACGGCGATATCTGCGGAGAGACGTAAGGCGATATTACTAAAAATCGACCCTAAACTGGCCACTATGACGGTGGCGGAGCCTGACCCGACTGAAGAGGGTTTACTGTTTGGCACCTCCTTCGTTAAAGACATGGGGTCATATGTCAAGACCTTCACGGCGATTGACAAGGCGCAGGCGAGCATGAAGCGTGTGTTCGCGCCTAAGGTTTTTGGAGGGGCCGGGCGTAACAGGAACCGTCCACCCGGCCGGGGTTTCCGAGGCGCATTTCGCGCTACCAGAGGTTCCTTCTTTCCCTCCCGGGGATTTCAGGACCAAAGAACCCCTCCTTTCTTCCCAGCCAGAGGTCGAGCTTGGGGCTCCAGATACCCCCGCAGCGGTGCCACCAGCAGACGTCCTTACGGTGAGTACCCTTTCTTCCCCTCCCGTTCAGGTAGCAGGGAGACTGGCCTTATTTTACCGAGAGTGGGCTCAGCTCACCTCGGATACTTGGGTTCTACAGTGTGTAAAGGGGTATCGCCTAGATTTTGTTTCAATGCCTGTCCAGTTCTACTCCCCCAAAGAACCGTCCCTTCCACGGGAACAAGACGAAATGATCTCCGCGGAGGTCGGAGAGATGCTCTCCAAGGGCGCTATAGAGGAACTGCCGTTCGCCGCCAAGGGCTTTACGAGCAATCTGTTCCTGGTGCCCAAGAAAGGAGGCGGAGTTCGCCCTGTAATAAATCTTCGTCCCCTCAACGCCTTCCTACGTTACCAGCACTTTCAGATGGAAGGTGTTCACTGCCTCAGGGACCTTCTGCGCCAGTCGGACTGGCTTGCCAAACTAGACCTGAAGGACGCCTACTTCAGGGTCCCCATCGCTATAGAATTCAGAGATTATCTCCATTTCACATGGCACGGGCGGCGTTGGCGCTTTACCTGCCTGCCTTTCGGTCTCTCTTCAGCCCCTTGGTGCTTCACCAAGCTTCTGAAGCCTGTGGTGGCATTCCTCCGTACCCGAGGGGTTCGCCTCATTGTTTACCTGGACGACATTCTGATTTTGTCCCAATCGAAGGAGGATCTCCTTCTACACCTAGAATGGACTACCACCCTGCTACAGAAGTTGGGTTTCCTGATCAACTGGGACAAATCGGTCCTAGATCCCGCCCAGTCCATAGAGTTCCTGGGGTTCAGAGTGGACTCCGTCCAACAGTTCCTGTTCCTACCAGGTTCCAAAGTGAAAACCATTCAGAAGGAAATTCGAAGAGCTCTGCGCGCCGCAGACTTGTCCATCAGACAGCTGGCGAGAGTAATTGGCCTTCTCACGGCCTCTATTCAGGCAATCTTCCCGGGCCCACTACACTACCGGGCCCTCCAGCGACTCAAAGGGTCACACCTTCGGTCAGGTCACTCCTACGAGTCTCGGATACGCTTGGACGCAGAGTCCAGAGACGAGTTGGTGTGGTGGTTAGCACACATGGAGGCGTGGAATGGGAGAGCCATCTTCGGCTCCATCCCGGACGTGGTGATCGAATCAGATGCCAGCTTACACGGCTGGGGTGCTCGTTGTGGCGACGTTTCCACAGGAGGCAGATGGTCCGACGTGGAGAAATCATTGCACATCAACTGCCTAGAGCTCCTGGCTGGAGCTTTCGCGATCCGCAGTCTTACCCCAGGACGGGCGAATTGCTGCGTTCTCCTCAAGATGGACAATGTATCAGCGGTCCGCTACATAAACCACCTGGGGGGTACGAAGTCCAAGATGTTGGCAATTCTGGCGAAAGACTTCTGGCAATATTGCCTCTCCAACAACGTCTCGGTGACAGCGGAACACATCCCGGGACTAGACAATTCGGGAGCAGATTGGAATTCCAGACACTTAAGAGACTCTGGAGATTGGCGTCTACACACTTCGGTGTTCCGAAGCCTGGACATGTTGTGGGGAAAGTTCCAGATGGACCTGTTCGCATCTCGCCTGAACACTCAGCTGCCGAAGTTCTTCAGCTGGAGGCCGGATCTGGCAGCGGTGGCGACCGATGCCTTCCTTCAAGACTGGCCAGGGGGCCTGCTATACGCATTCCCTCCATTCAACATGATAGCTCGCACGATCTCGAAATTGGTTCGCCACGACTGTTGTGTAACGTTAATCACCCCGCTTTGGAGATCTCGACCATGGTTTCCCCGCTTGATGGAGTTGTCGATCGATTATCCTCGGTTGATTCCAATCTTCCAGGACCTCCTTCTGGACCCGGATGGGAACCCGCACGAACTAGTATTGCAACGCCAGCTACCACTGATAGCATGGTTCCTTTCAGGGGACCTTGGATTGTCCCAGACGTTCCGCAGACAACTCTCCTACTCCTCGATAACGCTTGGGCCCCAGGCACTCGAACTGCCTATCGGGCTTCATGGAGATCGTGGTCTGGTTGGTGCTTGGAACGGGCAGTGGATCCCGTATCTGCCCCTTTGCCTTTGATCCTCGAGTTTCTCACGTCCCTGTTTGACTCGGGCATGGCGTACCGCACGATTAACCTCTCCCGCTCGGCTATCTCGGCCGGACACATGGGTTTGGATGGTTCCCCTGTCGGCAAGCATCCTTTTGTGTGTCGCCTTCTCAAGGGTATCCGCCTTGCGCGCCCTCCTCGGCCTCGATTCTCTGCCTTTTGGGACGTTAACATAATGTTGCAGTTCCTCTCCTCTTGGTACCCTAATCAGGAGCTGTCTTTGAAACGCCTGTCATCCAAGTTGGTGATGTTACTCTGTTTAATCTCTTGCAAGAGGGTCTCCGACGTCAGGGCCATGGATTGGAACGCCATTGCATTCACCCCTGAAGGTGTTACTTTTGATATATCCAGGAGGACTAAATCTGCATCCAAGTCCTTTTCGTATCCCAGGTTTCCTGGCTGTCCGGCGCTCTGCCCGGTGGATTGCCTCAGAGTTTATCTGGATGTCACGAGTTCCCTTCGCTCTGCTGATCTCCACGATTTGTTCGTATCTTTCAAGTCGCCTTATCGACCGGTTTCTACACCTACCCTGGCACGTTGGATTCGGGAATTATTATCCTCTGCGGGTATAGACACCTCTGTGTTTACGCCCCATTCTGTACGGGGAGCGATGGCTTCTAAAGCCTCCTCGGTCGGATGTCGTCTGGAGGATATCATGCGGGCGGCAGATTGGTCCAGTGAATCGACTTTTAGAGATTTCTATTTCAGACCTATTGAACACATCGCATCTCGAATAGTTGCACAGCTTTGAACTTGCATAATATGAGCCTCCGTGTCTTTAATAAAATTCCCAGATTTTACTAGTAACATGACGTAAAGTCATGATTTTATTAAAGACACGGAGGCGAGTATTATTCCCTCCCGCCCTCCCGGTGTGGAATGGGGATACGAGATGCTTGAGACTCTACGGATTTGTTCTTGTTCAATAGGTATGTATTGATTATGTATTGATTAGGTATTGATTATGTATGTTTATTTATATGATTGGATGGTTTGATACATCTTTTATGTTCACTAAATTATTTATCCTTTGTATTTCAGAATCCAGCTTCCTTGTTTGCGACTCCTTATGATACTGTTTGGTAAGTCTACAGTTTTGAGTCTGGAAATTACCATATTTCTCTGTCTTTTTTTAGCTTGATGTTGTCGCATTGTTCCTGTTTCCTGTGCTGATCAAGTAGGACATCGTTTCTTCTTACCTGGTCTTCGGTTTTCGCAAGAAAGAGGGGGATTGTGGGAGACACAGGACTTATATAGCCACTTCCTCTACCATGTGATTGGCTACCCGTTATGCCTATACAGTTTTTCTTTCATTTTTTTGACAATATTTATATTCCTCTATCTTTGCTGCTGAGGAAATAAAGAAAGAGTTATGCATAATACTCGCCTCCGTGTCTTTAATAAAATCATGACTTTACGTCATGTTACTAGTAAAATCTGGGAATTCTTTTATCTTTAAATAACTACTGCATAACAGCCTATCATTCTTCTTTGCATGAAGCCATTTTACAAAATGAGAATACATGAGTTTGAAACAAGGAAATGGAATAATTGTTGATTGCATCCCAAAAGAAAAAGAAACTCCTTATGAAGGCCACTTTCATGTTCTCCTGGGATGAAGAAAGTATATGATTTGGAAGACTGCCTGCAGGCAAAATATAAGAAAACTTCAATTCAGTGTCTTCTTTGGGCACAAAAGACAATAAAAGGAAAATATGTCATTATTTAAGGAGATTAAACATAAACAAGAATCTTTGAGAGTGCAAATGTGACACTCATTTATAGAGGAAAACAATTAAACATTCATGCAGTTTAGCAAAATTATATTCATATTATCATAGGATTTTCTAAACGAATATGTGTATAGTTCAGGTTGAACCTATGTGGTTTGAAAAAAAATCTTGCTACTATCTACCCCATGTTTGCCAAATAGATTGTCATACAAAAAAGGCAAAGATGACTGAATTCACAAAGGCAAAGATGACTGAATTTGGCTGAGGTCCATCAATATGGATATGCAGAGCATATATTTTGCTGTGTAATTCTGTGGTTTTATTTTTAAATTTATACATCTAGTTGTCTGTCTGTCTGTCCATCCATCTGTCCATTCATTCACCCATCCTTTCATTATATAAGGTAGGGATAAAACTTACCATGGAACCCAAACTCCCTAGAAAATCCCACTTGCAATACTTTGCTCTAGTATTGGTTTCTCCTGGCTGAGAAACACATTTATCTTCCAGAGCCAAACTATATCTCTCTGCATCTCTGTGAACTGTCAATAAAAGCCAGAACAAGTCAAATAGTATACAGGTAGTGCCAAGAAAAATACTCCAAACATAGTAGTATATAATAAGAACAATAAGAGCAATAAAAAACCCCACAGAATTTAAAAAGAGTCCACAATAAAACTTAAAAGAATAAAAAATACCAAATGGCGCGGCACAGTCTCAAAGGTGGCAATATATCTTCTAGTCCTGGTATGGGACTTTCTTGGTAGCTTTGCTTAATAGCAGAATATGAAAAGGAAGCAAAAATAGAGGCAAACCAATATGCATTTTTTTTTTTTGTAAATACGTTTTTGTTTATTTGCAGTTTACCGTAACACATTGATGGATACACAGATCCTTACGTTTTACACAACAAGTGTAGATCAATAGGATAAGCAACAAGCAGTTCATTTGGATACATATAAAAGTTAGGTTTATCAGCTCGCTGGCCTGTTTATGGATGGGACTCGCAGGTCCGGTTCCGTTACCATGAGCAAGTATAGATAGGTAGTTACCCCCCATATTAGAGATCATACAATATTGCCCCTTCATGACTTTGAATCCTTCCCTTTAACACTATATTCCACAATCTACGAGAATTTGTCTTTGGGGAGTGGGGAGGTGCCGCGTCACTGCAAGCACATTTATACGTGACCTTGAGTCAGAAGTTCCCTCGTCCCTATGTATTAGTAAGTATAGTACTAGGTCGATGTATAATTTGCTGGGTTTCATTTCTAAAGCAGCGGTGATGGGGTATGAAAGCGTGGATAGCTTGGACTCCCGCTTTCAATCTAGTGTGGGATTACCCTTGCGTTATACAAGCTGCTGATTATTGCTCGGGGCAAGGTCCCTTCCCGTGTTTGTCGACTGGGGGTCTGTGGTCTTTATCAGTGACTCTATCTCATGGGGGTCAGCAGTTTGCCCCTGTTTATTTCTGTTTGAGCGATATCATTGTCAAAGTTACTTATGACAGAGCTCGAGCGTTGCTTAGGTCTCAGTTTGCCTCCCTTAAAGTGTGCTGTTCTTTATTATCAGTTACTATGTGTGAGGTCTTCACGATCAATCTAAGGTAGTTGTCTCACACGGTGTGTGAACGTGTTGGGATGTATGTTTATCTAAGGTTCGTTTATTTGTTTGTGTTTTTGTAAACTTCCCAGGTGCCCGGCTTCCAGGTCCTGGAATATCCTGGATTCCGTGGCACTGGGCGGGTGTCCTCGTCTTTTTGTCAGTTCCCATTCTCTTCTTGCAGTTTGTTTATGTGTGTCCTCCCCGTTTATTTTATATCGAGTGTTTATCCTGCGGTTGGCCCGTCTGAATCCGGTCCCCGGTTCCCCAAATCCCGGAGACCTAGCATGAAAGAGTAAGGGAGGAATTAAGAGCAAGAGAAGATGAGCAGTAAAGGTGCAAGGGTTATGATTTAAATTAAGTGGGGTCCATGTCCACTGCTGTCCCCGTCCTGGCGACAGATGCGTCTCCTTCCTGCCAGTAGCGGGTGATATATACGAACCATGGCTTCCACATCTCAGCGTGTCTGGTTCCTCGTCCTGACAGAGAGGCATGTGTTGGGTCAAGTGGGGTGTTAAAGTCACCTCCTACCAATAGTACCCCTTCTGTGAAGTCTTCCAGTTGATGCAGGGTGTTTCAGAGGAAGGGGGCTTGCCTTCGGTTAGGCACGTAAATAGACGCTATTGTATTTAACCTATCCGCTATGATGCCCTTGAGGAATAGATATCTTCTTTGTAAGTCCTGCACACGTTTTAGTTCTCTAAATTTTAGGTCAGCTGCTAATATTATGGCCACTCCAGAATTGTGGGCCGTTGGATGGTTGCAAAAGTAGTTATTTGGGTAATGCCTATTTTGTAGTTTGGGAGATTTCTCTTCCTTGAAATGTGTCTCCTGTAGCATAGCCACAGCAACACATTTTTTCTTCAATTCCCTTAGCAGGTGTGTCCTGCGTTCAGGGATGTTAAGACCTCTGCAGGTTTGCGTGATAATCATCAAGGGTGTGCTCCAGTATGCCATACTGTTCACGCGTGTGGTACGAGGCTCTGGGTTCGCGCGAGATCTGGAGCGTCCTCCGTTCTCTGGTGGATTTGGGGGGGGTCACGCGTCCATGTCACCTGTCTGCGCAGGGCGGGGAGAGAGGGACGAGGAGGGAGAGGAAGAAAGAGAGAAAGAGAGAGAAAAAAAAGGGGGGGGGAGGGGTGTGGGCATAGGTGGAAAGAGCCGGAAGGGAAAGGTAGCAGGGAATTTGAGATGGAGAACCGAGGCCCGGAGTCCCGGGAAGTGTGGTCAGCTAAGTGGTGTGGTGTTTAAAAAGGAGGTGTGTGCCCTGTATGTGGGTGTCCTCACAGTTTCTGGGAGCTACCCAGTTCCAAACCCCCTCGAGACAGGGAGGAGTGATCTTGTGCAGTGACCAGCGCCAGTAGGGGCTCGATCCGGTGCCGGCTCAGAAGTCGAGGGTACCCACGGCCTGGTCACTCAACTCTCAGAGTATTAGTAGATGGGTAGCGTGGCTCGAGCTCCGTCCAAGTAAAGGATCAAGGTCAGATGTGGAACCAGCCGCTCCATCCCACCCCTCATCACTATAACAAAATTAACAAGAGCAGCTTATGTATATAGAGCACATTCACTTTAAGGTTTGGTTTGCAGTAACTTCAGTACATCAAAGAAAAAAAAACAGAAAAAAAAAACAATTTCAGAAACCTTAACATAGCATTTCTGTTCCAGAGTACCCTTTTACCCCTCAGTTTCCCGCCAGTCGGTGAGCACCCTCCCAGCCTCAGTACGCTCCATTCTGTTCCCTCCAACCCCGCGGTTATGTTGGTTGATGTTATTCCCCCCCCCATGCTTAATGGTGGCTTAGTCCCTTATTCTGTGGTCCCTGATGTCATCGTACGCCCTGCCTCTATCTCCCGGGGTCAGACTGCTGTTCATCTGATTTGTCGGTAGCATTATGTGCTTGCGACCCCTGCCTTACACCTTCGTCGGTCCCTGTGAGATATGTGAACATGTGTGAGGTCATGAGTGTGTGCGTATAAGCGAGGAGGGGTGTGCGTATAAGCGAGGAGGGCAGGAATTTGGGGTATAGGACCATAACCGGGCAATAAAGTGTCCATGAGAGTAAGTGTCATGTGCATGCCCAGTTTCGCGACTAGCTGTACGTGTGTAGGTGATAGCTGTCGGTGGAACCAGGGCCGTGCAGTGTGTCAGGGTATCGCTCTAAGTTAACGGCCCTGGGTCTACAAGTCAACAATACGAGGCAGTATAATATAATGAGGCCTAGCACAAGCTCTATTAATATGTTTCCTCGTCCCATGTCAGAGCATGGGAATCAAGGCATATAGACGTACAAGACTATCAAACATGAAACTCGATTCGACATTGGGCTGTGGGTCATGGCATGATGGTGGGTAAGGGACATGTAACGGTAGGGGATGGACTTCCAACATTAATAATCATGACTACAACCTCACCCCTCCCCTTCCTCCTCGCCATTCCCTCTGCGGTTTAGGGCCTTTGAGCCCCATCACACTAGTCCCGTGCAGCTGTAAGTTCACATCAGTAACAAATATAGAGTGTCCAGGTTGCGGGAGTTAAGCCCAGTGCCTCTGGGTAGATCTTTGGGGTCTGAGGGTGACGGTGAACTCTCCCCGTGCTGTTCCCCTGTTGCCCCCTCCCCAAATGGACGGTTGCCAGACCCCCGTGATAGGTACAGCCCGGGACACAGGTAGTGGAAAATAGATGATAGGCCAGTTCCATAGGTGTGCGGTCCCCCCTCAGGTGACTGTGGAACCCATGTTCCCCCCTCCCAAAGCCCTTGTACGTTATCCCAAAGTACCTGGTGGTGCGCAGAGTGGCTGGCTTGTCCATCTTAGGTGTCAGGGATAGACAGAGCACGCAGGTGACCAGTCGTGGGGATCTGACTCGTCCCATACCAGGACTAGAAGATCTGTTGCCACCTTTGAGACTGTGCTGTACCATTTGGTATTTTTTGTTCTTTTAAGTTTTATTGTGAACTCTTTTTATATCCTGTGTTTTTTTTTATTGCTCTTATTGTTCTTGTTATATACTATGCTTTTGGAGTATTTTTCTTGGAGCTACCTGTATACTATTTGACTTGTTCTGGCTTTTATTTACAGTTCACATAGAGATGCAGAGAGATACAGTTTGGCTCTGGCAGAGAAATATGTTCTCGGCCAGGAGAAACCATTACTAGAGCAAAGTATTGCAAGTGGGGTTTTCTAGAGTAGTAAAGGTATGCAGGCCATTGGGAGGCAATGGGTTTTTATTGCTCTTATCGATTTTATTGTTCTTCTTATTATATACTATAGTGTTTGGAGTATTTTTCTTGGCGCTACCTGTATATTGTTGTTTTACTTGTTCTAGTTTCCTTGGGGGTTGGAGGGATTCCCCTGTTATCACGTGTGCTAGTGTTCTTAGTTTGTTTAGCGCTGCTCTATTCCTTGTTCAGTTTTGTGTAAATAAAAGCCCAGTTCTCTTTTCCATACTCCATAGTAACTTTCATAGACAAGCAACTGGTGATGAAGGTTGATTCGGAGTACACTAGAGTCCAGGATTCTGTCCTTTATTCTGCAGATGTATAGTATAATTGTACTAACTATTTGTGGGTATTATACCACCATATTATACTGTATACCACAACCACTGTATATGACAATATTGTATTTCTATATTATTTCAGAACCGATTGTATATATTGTGATATTAAAAATGCCATATAAGGTTTAAACTATCCCATCCTACAAATCTTTCTGTAAAAGAAGAACAAATAAATAAACAAATCAATTTATTTACATTTATATAATTATTCATTTTTAGCATTTCGGAATTGCGATCTTTATATGCTATTTATATTCCCCTATTTATATTTGTTAAATATCCAAATCATGGAGTGGGAATACAAACATGAAAAAGGGAGCTAGCATTACTGTATGTATTGTAATATACTTGGATTCGGTCAGCTTTCAAGTTGTTTATTTCCTGTACACATGTATACTATGCTTCAATAAAAATGAAGATTGCCCAAAAAAATATCCAAGCCATATTTAAAAAAAAAGATGTACTAAATGATTTTCAGCAAAAAAAAAGACTTGACAGTAAGAGTTAATGAAAGCAATACTTCTCATTTTGCTTTTTCTTTTTTTTTGTGCACCAGTTTCTAAACACAAGCTTCACATCTACATGGAAGTCTTTACTTGTCATGTATTCAAATAAAAAGATTAATTTCACAAAGCTCGCTGTGCAGATTTTTCACTTTCTTATAAAATGCCAAAGGCATTTGTAGTCAATCTCATTAACAGTTGCACATCAAACCATATTTATATTCTCAAGCATGCACATGTGATGTATGTTTTTACATTTCCATTATCTGGAATAATAAGTTGTATAATACAACATCCTGTTCACAAAACTGTACAAAATTCATGTTAGAGACTATAAACACACTCAGTAGTGGAAAAATACTGCGTGTATGGCAATGTGATTATTGGCATGAATGTAATGTAATTGTCAAGATGGTCATACGCTATACTGTATACAGAATTTAAACAAAATCAATGCATTCCATGAGACGGATTTGCGATTTGAAGCACCAATAGCAAAATCTCTCAGTATTTCACTTTCAACTTTTCATGAAAAAATATTGCAGAAAAGAAAAACACATATTTCAATGCATGTGCACAACTAGCAATCATAAAAGGGGCTTTAGAACGTATATTTTATTTTCTCATATTTTGCTATGCAGTTCAGCATATTTTGCAATAGAAACCAGTATAATCCTACTTAAACTTGTAGACTGAACTACAGGGAATTATGTAAGGCCTGGTAATAACATATTTTGATTAATAAGAGGCTGCTGGCCGTATAAACCAGTAACATATTACGCTTACCGTCACAATATGTATGCAGAAGTAAAAAATGATGAGAGCAGGGTGCCCAAGGGATGCTGTTGACCTGGGTCCAGGCCTCCATTGTACGTATACCCATTTATTCTATTCCTACAAGTGCAAAGGCATTAAAATAACATACAACATATTGAGCTTGCAGAGGAGATTACAAATCTCGGCCTCTGGCATATTCTGAGAAAGAGTGCACTGTGAGCATTTTAGTGAATGAATTGCCTTTATTAAATTTATTGTTAATCACAGTCTATTTTCAGGGCTCTGCACACATTTCCAGCTTTTCATTTCAGCATGTACAGATATGATTTTTCTTTTATAGTCTGTTTAACCCTTCTGTAAATTGCTTGTTAGTCAATTAGTGCTTCCCTTTATAGAAACGATGCCTTAGTCCTTTTTGTGCCTAAAACAAGATAATTATGTTTTCACAAAACTGATCAATTTGCTGCCACATAGGAGAAAATGAGTGCGAAGTAATCAAAGCCTCAGATCTCTCAATCTAAAATGGCAAATAAAACAATTTAAAAGTCTGAATGGAGCAGACCAAACAAGCTATGCTTAAAAATGAGATATAGGAAGTAATATGTACAATGTTTATTGAAGTGGGGTTGGTGAAGTATTTAGATGGTTGGGCAGAAAACTCCATGGTTCAATACACTCCCCAATTTAAAGATTACTTTAAAGATTACTTTCTTTTATCATGGTCATTTAATGGAAAAAGCAACACAGACAAGTATGGATCTATTAATGATCAAAGAATGTATTGATTATTGTCCTCTTTTATTTTTTTCAAAAACAATTAACCTGCATGCCATGACAAAAGGAACACTACAGAGTTGAAAATAAAAACCTATATTTGTAAAGCTAGAGTGTGTAACCTAATCTTACATGACTGGGCTCCCCAATTCCATTAAGAGAAACATCAAGGGGGTCATCTTCCTACGCCTCAGGGAGATCATCATTACTGGTCAATACAATATTTTTAATTCCTCCAATATACACCAAAATATAAGTTATAATAAACATGACAAAGCAAAACTTTGAGGTGTATGCTAAGAACAAATAAGGGTGGGGGGCCTGACTGTCATGGTGGAGAGACGTGTTTGGCATGGGCACCTCTCCTATACTACTGACAGCGGTTTTCAGCCCTATCAAGCCTGTTTCAAATTGAATTTAGCGACTCACCTGGTCTTTGTTCTGGCTGATGTGCACTGAGGTGGTCCAGAAACCGGACTGCACGGCTTGAGTGATGAGGCCTGGTGCGCACTGGGTGGGAGAGACGGCCGGTCAACCGGGCTGGGCATCATTCAGAGGCCCTGCTACCCCCCACTCCCCCTTTGGACCGGCAGGGCTGATCCTGGTCCATCCCTCCGAGGCTACCCTTCTCTAACAACAACCTGGGGTCAAGTCACAGCTTCTTATCTGGCCAACTTGGTCTGTGTTTATTTGCAAGGGTGAGCGTATAACTCTGCACGTCGGACTCCACATCAGGTAAGATCCTGACTGAAGCACAGTTAGGAGATAATATCTCAGACTGTTAATATCTGATTTATCCTGAAATCTTAGCCCTAACCTTACAAATACTGGCTTGATCATGTGTGGCTTGAGACTTATGCAGATATTAAAATTCTACTTTACTTGACTAATTGTCTCAGTCTGTTACAACTAATAAGGGCAGAATCCCTGGCATACCTACAACAGTTGTAGGGGTCACCTTATGGGCCGGTGCACAGCCACACTGGCCCGGGTCTGCATTTCCCAGAGGTCTGGCAGGAAGGAGAGCTGCACTATGCTGCTCCCCTTCTGCCTGTGTGTAGCATGGCTGAGCGGTCTGACAGGAAATGCTCACTGTTAGAGCACTTCCTGTCAGACCAGGAACCACAGGCAGCGAGGTACAAGAAGGGAGGGTGGGGGAGAGAGAAAGAATATGTAGATACGGGGAGGGAGGAGAGAGAGGGTATGGGGCATGAGAGGAGGGGAGAGAAATGGATGGTGTGGGACACCTGGAGGGGGGGGGAGGGAGAAATGGTACATAGGGAGGGGGGAGAGAAGAAGCAATGGGACACAGGCACAAAGAGGTAGCAATGGGATATGGGGAGGGGGAGAGTAAGAACAATGGGACACAGGGAGAGGAGGGGGGGGAGAGGGAACAATTGGACACATAGATGGCAGGGTATGGGATGAGGGGAAGGGGGAAATGGAGGGTATGGGACACAGGGAGGGGAGGAGGGAGAGATGGAGGGTATGGGACACGGGCAGGGGAGGAGGGAAAGATGGAGAGCATGGGACACGAGGAGGGAGAGATGGAGGGCATGGGACACAGGGAGGAGAGGAGGGAGAGATGGAGGGTGTAACGGAACCGCTGGCCCCCCAACCGGGTACCATCCGTTGATGGATGCTCCTAGTGCTTTCCGAGGACTCCAAGCACTCCGCCAGACACCATAACCACTGTAGACTCCCACGAACCGCCAAAGCTTGGTTGGGGTCTCGCCGTCTCCACCCACTCTGGACCCAAGACCAGGGTCCAGCTTCCAGTAGGTCAACCTCTCCAAATTCCAGAGAGCAGGAACAGAAACAAGCTCTTAGCAGAGCTTAGTGATCATACCCTGGGGAGTATAGTGATTATAGCAATCCCCAGAGTGTAGTTCTCCAAACATGAGCCAAAACTTCATGAAGGTACAAGATGATCTGAACTTTTAATGACCACACACTGGCTTTTATGCAAGTCCCCATGCAAGGGGACATCGCACAGGGTGGGAAACAATACAACCAATCATTTACAGGAAAACCGTAAAACACACCCAGCCCAAACATACAATCCCTCCCCTCTGCCTGTCATATAATTACTGCACACAATGGCTTAATGTAATTTATCACAGGCAGGAAAAATTTACCTACAGCAGGCTCCCAATCTGGGAGGTAAATTAGCCGCACACTTCCACTTCCGCCTGTGTGGTACTTGGTTCAGTAAGCCCCATTTACTGAACCAAGTGGAAAATATAAACAAACAAAATATTTTAACTAAGTCTGGGGACACTGGGAACACCGTCTTAAAGAGGCATTGTCACACAAAGTCTCAATATGTCCCCAGACGGTTCTTAAAGGGCCAGCATGGTCCAATACAAGTCCATAAGCCACAATGCAGTTCTTAAAGGGCCAGCAGTAGCACAATATAAATCCATTAGCCCAAATAATGTTTGTAAAGGGCCATACAACCCAAGCCATAGTCATGAGGCAGGAGGCTGGCAATCAGGCTCCTCCAACAGCCAGGGGCAATGGGCAGCTTGTCACCTAAAAATCCAGTGACAAAAGGCGTTTTGTCACAGCGGGTATGGGACACGGGGAGGGGAGGAGGGAGAGATGGAGGGTATGGGACATGGGGAGGGGGGAGAAATGGAGAGTATGTGGGGAGAGAGGGAGAAATGGGACACTGGAAGGGGAGGGAGGAGAGAGAACAATGGGACACATGAAGGGGAGAGAGGGAGGGTATGGGACACAGTATTTTGGAGTTCCTTTTTGATTTTGCATGGGAAAAAAAGGCAAAGCTGTGAACTTGAACATCCAGATCCTTACAAGGTGGCCACCATTCCTTTTGTAATTGAGCTTTTAGTCTGAGCCAGCTCAGAATCATGTGAGTGGATCCAAAATTGATTTTTATCTATTATTTAGTTTTTACTTTATTACTCTATATAAATGTTCCTTTTTGTTTTTAGATATATCTTCTGTATGTTCCATTTGTGGTAACATTTTATTTATAGTGTGCTCTCACCATTTTTTACTGTATACTACATACATTGTGTTAGCCTGGTCACTCTTAAGACCGGTAATATCCTGCTACCCCTTAATACTCTCTTGTATCGTCTAGATTTAAGCTCTGTGTGGCCGATTATGTTACTTACCTTGACACTAGCTCAACTTCCTTTTGGGCTCTGTCTCTTTAATGTGAATTTAAAATAAATGAACAAATAAACATTTGGGAAAAAGCAAGATTTGACCTTTGTTTCATTTCTTTTTTAGAAGAGTTTGGCCAAGTTATTGGTCTTGCAAAGAATCCAGGAACAGAGATGGGGGTAACCCAATATGCTAAATGTACAAAAAGGAGAGGAGGAGGGGGGGAGAGAGAGAGATCTGTTCCTGAGGTGGAGTGTGCACCAAATCTAAAGAAAATTAAAGAAAATACTTTATTCGTAGATATACATCAAAATAGCTATCCCGGCTATAGTTGTCTGACAAGGTACAAGACAGTAGTAACAGTCAGCTAGCCGAGAACAGACAAAAATTATATACAATGAAGAAATTTTAATTCGAAAGTGAAGGGGGAGAATAAACCAGTCGAAATAAAAGTGTGCTGGACTGGGTGACAGACCCTCTCTGTAGGAATAAATGAGAGAGGGGGAGGGAGGGGATTTAATCGTGGAGAGGTACTGGGGTGAACGAGCCTCCACAGTACTATAATTCCACAGTCACCCGTGGGTTAAACCCAAAGACCCAGCTCACTGAGCGGTGTGGTTTACTACCATATAGTAACGTTCTGGTCGCCAGGGGGCCAAACTGCTTATAATTATTTGGATGCGGCCCTCAATATCAAAAGTCACTAACAGTATAGTAAGATCCTCAGAATGTCAGATGTATCAAGAAACTCAGTCTGATACTGTGTGACATATGCCCATGCGTGGAGACGCAACCATGGTCATAGTTCCGAGGCAGCTTTATCGTAATCAAATACAGTCGGATAAAGAAAGCCAGTTGTCTGGTTGCATATTTGTGAACCTGTAGGGTATTGTCTGATGCCGGGGGGGGCGTTCCCTCTGACTACCTTTACAAATGTCTCCTGCGGTATAAAGGATATATAGAGAGCAAAGAGTTTGAAAGGTGCCTTCGAGGGCAACCGGGGATAGGAAAGGTAGTAGCGTAGAGACGAGAGGAGTACAGGGTTACTATTGGTATATTGGGGTCCTGATGAGCCTGTGAGTCAGGCGAAACGCGCGTCGGGGCGCGATATTTTCTGAGTGCTCCTTTATGCTACTCGGCAGATCACTGTGCAGTTTATATTTCAGCACCAAGAGTGGACGGCAACAACCCAATCGGGGCACTTTAGCTCTCTAGCCGACCAAGGCATAGTGTGCTCCCCACGGCTACCCACTACTGTGCAGAATATATTCTTTTGGCACTGAGAGTAGACGGCATTTAGCCCTGATGGCCCTGATGAGCCTGTGAGTCAGGCGAAACGCGCGTCGGGGCGCGATATTTTCTGAGTGCTCCTTTATGCTACTCGGCAGATCACTGTGCAGTTTATATTTCAGCACCAAGAGTGGACGGCAACAACCCAATCGGGGCACTTTAGCTCTCTAGCCAACCAAGGCATAGTGTGCTCCCCACGGCTACCCACTACAGTGCATTTAGCCATCCGGGGCACTTCAGATTTCCTAACCGACCAGGGTGCAATGGCGGGACGCGAGATATATATATTTTTCGCATGTCCCGCAAACTGATTTGGACATAATTGATCATTCCTTTGATGTGCCTCTTATATGTTGTCCCGTCACGTATATAGGCTAGCTACTACAGTTCACTATTACACTTACCAGTGAACCACTAGCTCTGTGACAACGAACAACCTTTTGCGGCACAATAGACTCTGTGTCCATATCTTGAGAATTAACAGTTTTTTATTACTCCTGAGCATAACTGTGTGGTTTTACGCCAATATACCTATAGTAACCCTGTACTCCTCTCGTCTCTACGCTACTACCTTTCCTATCCCCGGTTGCCCTCGAAGGCACCTTTCAAACTCTTTGCTCTCTATATATCCTTTATACCGCAGGAGACATTTGCAAAGGTAGTCAGAGGGAACGCCCCCCCTCGGCATCAGACAATACCCTACAGGTTCACAAATATGCAACCAGACAACTGGCTTTCTTTATCCGACTGTATTTGATTACGATAAAGCTGCCTCGGAACTATGACCATGGTTGCGTCTCCACGCATGGGCATATGTCACACAGTATCAGACTGAGTTTCTTGATACATCTGACATTCTGAGGATCTTACTATACTGTTAGTGACTTTTGATATTGAGGGCCGCATCCAAATAATTATAAGCAGTTTGGCCCCCTGACGGCCAGAACGTTACTATATGGTAGTAAACCACACCGCTCAGTGAGCTGGGTCTTTGGGTTTAACCCACGGGTGACTGTGGAATTATAGTACTGTGGAGGCTCGTTCACCCCAGTACCTCTCCACGATTAAATCCCCTCCCTCCCCCTCTCTCATTTATTCCTACAGAGAGGGTCTGTCACCCAGTCCAGCACACTTTTATTTCGACTGGTTTATTCTCCCCCTTCACTTTCGAATTAAAATTTCTTCATTGTATATAATTTTTGTCTGTTCTCGGCTAGCTGACTGTTACTACTGTCTTGTACTTTGTCAGACAACTATAGCCGGGATAGCTATTTTGATGTATATCTACGAATAAAGTATTTTCTTTAATTTTCTTTAGATTTGGTGCACACTCCACCTCAGGAACAGATCTCTCTCTCCCCCCCCCTCCTCCTCTCCTTTTTGTACATTTGTTTCATTTCTTGTTTTATTACTTAGTTAATTGGTATTTGGTTTCTCTCCAAAGTTCAAAAGTCATGCATTTTTCATGAAAATGTATTCTTTACAAACCAAATGCACATGTCTAGTAAATAGAAAAATATGAATTTTGGATTATCTCCTTTTATTCACCCTTTTCTTTAAATATTTGTGACATCAGTAAAAATCAAGATCACTTGCCACTACAGTTCTCCCTCTAGCTAGCTTGTTGCCGTAGTGGGTATATTTCATTTTAAAATGAAATTGATGCATTTATCTCCTTGTAATTCCCAGATTTTACTAGTAACATGACGTAAAGTCATGATTTTATTAAAGACACGGAGGCGAGTATTATGCATAACTCTTTCTTTATTTCCTCAGCAGCAAAGATAGAGGAATATAAATATTGTCAAAATGAAAGAAAAAACTGTATAGGCATAACGGGTAGCCGATCACATGGTAGAGGAAGTAGCTATATAAGTCCTGTGTCTCCCACAATCCCCCTCTTTCTTGCGAAAACCGAAGACCAGGTAAGAAGAACGATGTCCCACTTGATCAACACAGGAGACAGGAACAATACGATAACTTCAAGCTAAAAAAGACGGAGAAATATGGTAATTTCCAGACTCAAAACTGTAGACTTACCAAACATCACTGTGAGGAGCCACAAACAACAAACTGGATTCTGAAATACAAAATAGAAATAATTAGTAAACATAATGAGACGTACAAAATCATCCAATCATATAAATATATATAAATAAATACATATAAATAAATACATACCTAATAGAACAGCAAAAACCCGTAGAGTCTCAAGCATCTCGTATCCCAAATCCACACCGGGAGGGTGGGAGGGAATAATACTCGCCTCCGTGTCTTTAATAAAATCATGACTTTACGTCATGTTACTAGTAAAGTCTGGGAATTTTATTAAAGACACGGAGGCTCATATTATGCAAGTTCAAAGCTGTGCAACCACTCGAGATGCGATGTGTTCAATAGGTCTGAAATAGAAGTCCCTAAAGGTCGATTCTCTGGACCAATCTGCCGCCCGCATAATATCCTCCAGACGACATCCGACTGAGGAGGCTTTAGAAGCCATCGCGCCCCGTACAGAATGAGGCGTAAAAACAGAGGTGTCTATACCTGCAGAAGATAGTAACCAACGCACCCAACGTGCTAAAGTAGGTGTCGAAACTGGCCGGTGAGGTGACTTAAAAGATAAGAACAAATCATGTAGATCAGCGGAGCGGAGGGAACGTGTAGCATCCAGATACACTTTGACGCAATCCACTGGGCAAAGTGCCGGACAACCAGAAAACCTAGGGTATGTAAAGGACTTGGATGCAGATTTCGTCCTCCTGGATATGTCAAAAGTAACGCCTTCCGGGGTGAATGCAACGGCGTCCCAATCCAGGGCCCTGACATCAGAGACCCTCTTGCAAGAGACCAAACAGAGTAACATCACCAGTTTGGATGACAATCGCTTTAAAGTCAATTCTTGGTTAGGGTACCATGATGAGAGGAACTGCAACATCACGTTGACGTCCCAAAAGGCAGAGAAATGAGGCCGAGGAGGACGGGCGAGTCGAATACCTTTGAGAAGGCGACATACAAAAGTATGTCTGCCGATAGGGGAACCATCCAAACCCTTGTGTCCGGCCGAAATAGCCGAACGGGATAGGTTGATCGTGCGGTAAGCCTTACCCGAATCAAACAGGAACGTGAGGAACTCCAGGATCAAATGTAGAGGGGCAGATACGGGATCCACTGCCCGTTCCATGCACCAACCAGACCACGATCTCCATGAAGCTCGATAAGCTGTTCGTGTGCCTGGGGCCCAGGCGTAATCGAGGAGTAGGAGAGTTGTCTGCGGAACGTCTGAGACAGCCCAAGGTCCCCTGAAAGGAACCATGCTATCAGGGGCAGCTGGTGTTGCAACACCAGTTCGTGCGAGTTCCCATCCGGATCCAGAAGGAGGTCCTGGAAGATTGGGATCAACCGAGGGAAATCTATGGACAATTCCATCAAGCGAGGGAACCATGGCCGAGATCTCCAGAGAGGAGTGACCATCGCCACCCGACAGTCGTGGCGAACCAGTTTCGAGATCGTGCGTGCGATCATGTTGAACGGGGGAAAAGCGTACAGGTGACCCTGTGGCCAGTCTTGGAGGAAGGCATCCGTCGCCACCGCTGCCGGGTCCGGTCTCCAACTGTAGAACTTCGGCAGTTGTGTGTTCAGCCGTGATGCGAACAGATCCATCTGGAATTTTCCCCACAACATTTCCAGGCCCTGGAACACCGAAGCGTGTAAACGCCAATCGCCAGAGTCTCTTAAGTGTCTGGAATTCCAATCCGCTCCCGAATTGTCCAGACCCGGAATGTGTTCCGCTGTCACCGAGACGTTGTTGTATAGGCAGAACTGCCAGAAATCTTTTGCAAGCATCGCTAACATTTTGGACTTCGTACCTCCCAGGTGATTTATGTAACGGACCGCCGACACGTTGTCCATCTTGAGGAGAACGCAGCAATTCGCCCGCCCTGGGGTAAGGCTGCGGATCGCGAACGCCCCTGCCAGGAGCTCCAAGCAGTTGATGTGCAACGACTTCTCCATGTCTGACCATCTGCCTCCTGTGGAAACGTCTCCACAACGAGCACCCCAGCCGTGTAAGCTGGCATCGAACTCGATCACTACGTCCGGGATGGAGCCGAAAATGGCCCTCCCGTTCCACGCCTCCATGTGTGCCAGCCACCACACCAATTCGTCTCTGGACTCCGCGTCCAGGCGTATCCGAGATTCGTAGGAGTGACCTGACCGAAGGTGTGCCCCTTTGAGCCGCTGGAGGGCTCGGTAATGTAGTGGACCTGGGAAGGTCGCTTGAATAGAGGCCGCGAGAAGGCCAATTATCCTCGCCAGTTGCCTGACGGACAAATCTGGGACGCGAAGAGCCCTTCGAATTTCCTTCTGGATGGCTTTCACCTTGGGGCCCGGTAGGAACAGAAACTGTCGGACGGAGTCCACTCTGAAGCCCAGAAATTCTATGGACTGGGTGGGATCCAGGACCGACTTGTCCCAGTTGATCAGAAAACCTAACCTCTGTAACAGGTTGGTAGTCCACTCTAGGTGAAGAAGGAGATCCTCCTTTGATTGGGACAAAATCAGAATGTCGTCCAGGTAGATAATGAGACGAACCCCGCAGGTTCGAAGGAACGCCACTACCGGCTTCATGAGCTTGGTGAAACACCAGGGAGCCGAGGAGAGACCGAAAGGCAGGCAGGTTTAGCGCCAGCGACGCCCATGCCATGTGAAGTGGAGATAGTCTCTGAACTCTGGGGCGATAGGGACCGTGAAGTAAGCGTCCTTCAGGTCCAGTTTGGCCAGCCAGTCCGACTGGCGTAGAAGGTCTCTGAGGCAGTGTATACCTTCCATCTGGAAGTGTTGGTAACACAGGAAGGCGTTGAGGGGAAGAAGATTTATCACAGGGCGAACTCCGCCCCCTTTCTTGGGCACCAGGAACAGATTGCTCGTAAAGCCCGTGAAGTAAGCGTCCTTCAGGTCCAGTTTGGCCAGCCAGTCCGACTGGCGTAGAAGGTCTCTGAGGCAGTGTATACCTTCCATCTGGAAGTGTTGGTAACACAGGAAGGCGTTGAGGGGAAGAAGATTTATCACAGGGCGAACTCCGCCCCCTTTCTTGGGCACCAGGAACAGATTGCTCGTAAAGCCCTTGGTGGTGAACGGCAGTTCCTCTATAGCGCCCTTGGACAACATTTCTGTGACCTCTGTGGAGATCATCTCGTCCTGATCTGGTGGAATAAAACTGGACAGGCATGGAAACAAACTCTAGGCGATACCCCCTTACGCACTGCAGAACCCAAGCATCCGAGGTGATATTTTCCCACTCTCGGTAAAATAGGGCCAACCTCCCCGCTACTTGAATGGCAGGGGAAGAAAGGGTACTTACCATAAGGACGTCTGCCGGGGTTACCACCGCGGGAATACCTGGAGCCCCAAGCCCGACCTCTGGCCGGGAAGAAGGGAGGGGTTCTCTGGTCCTGAAATCCCCGGGAGGGAAAAAAGGAACCTCTGGTTGCGCGGAATGCGCTTCGGAAACCACGGCCGGGTGGACGGTTCCTGCTACGCCCGGCCCCTCCGAAAACCTTAGGCGCGAACACGCGCTTCATATTCGCCTGTGCCTTGTCAATGGCAGTGAAGGTCTTGACAAAAGACCCCATGTCTTTAACAAAAGAGGTGCCGAACAGCAAACCCTCATCGGTCGGATCAGGCTCCGCCACAGTCATAGTGGCCAGTTTAGGGTCTATCTTCAAGAGGATCGCTTTACGCCTCTCAGTGGACATCGCCGTATTGGCGTTCCCCAGTAGGCATATCGCCCGTTGGACCCAACCTATGGCCACATCCACATCAACAACAGAGTCTCCCGCTCTAGCAGAGTCGAGGAGCTCATAGAGCTTCGATAGGGGTCCCAGCGTATCCAGGATCTTGTCCTGGCAACCCTTTAGGGAATGGTCAAGGCCCTTCTTAGATTTCCACCCCGACTTATTCAAAAACTGGGCAATCTGCGGATCAATGTCAGGGGTCTTGCATGCAGAGCCCGGGAGGGAGGGTCGTGGGCATTCGGCGCGCAGCTTATTGCGGCCTTCCCTAGAAAGGGGCGTGCGGATGCGTTTAGCCACATATTGGGCAATATGATCCGGGGGGACCCATTCAGCGGACCGGGGGTGGCGCAAATCGTCAGGGTCGAACAGGGGGTTACCCTGTGGGTCAAGGATCGCCTTGGCGTCCCCAGAGGGGCCTAACAACTGGCCCCGGTCCATGGCGGAGGACCCCGAGGGGGTGACGCCCGTAGGGGGCAAAGGAGTCGTACTCCATAAGGTCGGATTCATCCTCCACACTCCGGTCGGTATCCGACCCATCATCAAGGGCTCTAGCCCGTTTCCATAATCTAGCCTTTTTAGCCCGGCCAGGGGCTCTTTTGCGCGTGGGGTGCGCGCTATCTGTGACCGCCTCCAGCGTGTCAGTCATGGCAGGAAGCATCTGCATAGAGGAGTGGGAGCCGACATTCTTAGACTTAGTCCTTGCCTTACGGGCACCAGGCACAGTCTGGGCAGGGGAAGGGGAACCCACACCTAGGGGGGTAGTAGGGACCATAGTAGGTAAAACCACAGAATGCAGGGACTGTGAGAATGAGGAGGAAACAGCCCCCATGGCTGAGGCAATAGCCTTCTGGATTGAAGAAGCCATAGTGGCCTCCAGCATGGCCTGAAACTCTTGAGAGGCCATATTACCCTCAGGATTATCTGAGTGAAAGTCCCCAGGGGGGCCTACAGGGCCATCCTCCCTATCCTGCATTTTTGCAAAACCACAGTGAGCTTAAGTTAAGAAAAACTGACAAATTATACTATGGGAGAAAAAAGGGTTGAGTAACCCACAGAAATAGCAGGGAGAAACAAAGAAGGACCAGACCGTCAGAGTGCCAGGGGACCCAGAGGACAAAACGAGGCGACCGACCGCACGGCAGCACTGCAAGCAGAACGGAGTCTGCCCAAAATGGCCGCCGCACGTGAGGGAGGCGCTCGTGACCGGGTGCCCGGCGGGGGAAGGGGCGCGTGCACCTGAGCCGCGCGGGCAGCCGGTGAGAAGGGAGAGGAGAGCACTCAGCCGCGGCCGAGGGCAGGAGACGGTCGCGGCAGCGAGGCAGAGCCGGGTCCCGCGCGGGAAAGCGGGAGAATAGGGGAGGGAGGGGAAGGGTGGAAAACCTCCGGCTAGAAGGGTAGAACCCCCAAGGAGTCCGAGGCACTGACGGTACAGGTCAAGACAGAATAGAGTGCACAATAAGGCAAACAGAATAAATAAATACAAGATGAATACAAATACATGTAAAACACCAAACTGAAAAATCAGAATCAAAAGCAAACAAATAACACTTATCTGTCTGAGGAAGCAGCAAAGAAAGAGGGGGATTGTGGGAGACACAGGACTTATATAGCTACTTCCTCTACCATGTGATCGGCTACCCGTTATGCCTATACAGTTTTTTCTTTCATTTTGACAATATTTATATTCCTCTATCTTTGCTGCTGAGGAAATAAAGAAAGAGTTATGCATAATATGAGCCTCCGTGTCTTTAATAAAATTTACCTTTTTAGTTACAAAGAAAAAATAGGTGCAATAAATCTGAAACACAGGACTGGCCTTGACTCTACACTAGACATCTACCGTTAAACAAATTAGTAAAAGCAAATAAAACAATGAAACAATTATTAAAGTATCAAAAATGACTCTAGTCACTAGACTGATGTATTCAGTTTCAAATGAATTGTGATTCATCAGAATTTTGGCTGATTAGTGATTTGTCCCAAATACATAATGCTATCTGGACGAATGGCACAGCAGAGCAATAAAACAATCTATATTTATATTATATATTTAATTTATTATTGCAGGGTTGTTTTGTGTTTTTTTTCCTTTATTGGTTATGTCTTCTGACTTGATCTGTGAACCAAATGGTACAAAATCTACTTATCAGTATAATAAGAAATATATTATTACTACCAATAACAATACTATATATATAACACTGGCCAAATATTTTGTCCAATTCAGGAGATAAAGATTGCTAGTTTGAGGCTCAAGTAGCAGGTAAAAGATAGGGGTAAGTGGAACTCCAATTTTGCTATATATATTATTGTCTGCTTTGGGTTCCACCCCCATAGTGCCCATTAGTGCCTATACTTTTTTAAAATAATTTTATACAATAAATATATTTTGCATCCAAATTCTGGAGTCGCATCTATCTGGATGACCTGGATCGTTAGCCAGTATTGGCACCCCTGAGCCTGTTTTACAGAGCCTGGCACGGCTCTGGAGAATTTTATACCCAAGTCCAGTTCCACGCTGTTTGCATTACAGTCCAGTCCCATATTGGTCCTATATTGGTAATATTACAAATTTCTGCTGTGATCACATTGGGGAGGTGTATATACTGGTATATGTTTCTTTTTGTATCAAGTAGCAGGTAGCCAGAGACCAAAAAATACCTGCTGAGCTGGATTCTGCATCAAAAGAAAAAACCTATGGCTTTTTATTTTTTTCTCATTCCTTTTCCTGGAACAGAAAACCAAGTTGTGAACAATAACACATTCTACATTTGTGCAACACAGAGCTCCCCAGCAGCAAAGCCCACAGAAAAAAAATCCAGGAAAAAGAGTAGGAGCAGTAAATACATAAATATAGATTTTGCTACCACTCCTCCTTTTTGTCCTTCTGTTGGCCACTTCCCACTTGATTTGTGAATAAAATTAACATGTAATGGCTTCCCCTAGCCATCAATAATTTTTCACGTCAATCATCTTTTTATTTTACTTTTTTTTTGGCTGTTATCAGAACTCCATATCACGAATCAAACAAATATGCTCATCTATTGCACGATTTGTTTGATTCATGATTTGAATAGATGTCGGGAATTGCGTTTCGCAATTAAACAAATCTCCAAGTTTAACAACTGATGAAGCTCTGAACACTAATACATAGAATCTTAATGTTATAAAGTACTTTGTTTTTCCATACATACATATACATATATATCTAGGATGAAATCACAATATTGTTTCTACATCTCCATTGTGATTCACATGCATGTTGAATATAAAAACAAAGAGGGTTATTGATTAATGATAATGAAACAAATATATTACAACATGTGACGGTCTGAATAACTATCACCGTCAAGTATTCCCTTATTCCCATAAAATAATATCGCCAATAATCCACAGAGTAAGATATCGCTGGTATCGCATAATAATCCACACATGAGCCAAAGCTTAATGCTGGAACAAGGCTGGTTTAATGGAAGCAAGGGCATTCAATTTATACAACATCAGACTCCTCCTCTGAGCCAGCTAGATAATTGAGTTTTAGGAACATACTAAACTCAATTATCTGCTGGCCAGAAAAAGTTAACAATTTCACAATTTTTAGAAATATACTTTATACATATCAAAACCACATAAAAACCCTGGGTAGCTGCGCTTGATGGGAGTAACATATTAAAAATTAACGAAAATCCATTTAGTACTTTTCGAACGGCACCGTGTGGAAGTTTGACTGGCTAGCCACGAGGTTGTAGCCGACCAAGAGTTCCATAGAATTGGCAGCAAGAGCCGGTCTCCGTTCAGATGGATTTATACGAAAACCGCCAGAGATGGAATAAAGATGCTTCGTGTAGAATGCTCCCCTTGTTCGTTTGTTTGAAACTCCCAAACGCCGTTCGTCTGCCGTATGGGGAAGTAGTTTGTATGGGACTTCCGTAGAGACCGGGTGTTCGTGCGAGTGCTATGCCCAAAACAGTTACAGGCACTCGACGACCAAGTCCCGCTGGCCGCGTTCTCACCACGTGCGTTCGTATGCACGAAATGGCGACCACCTAGGAGCATTCAATTAACTTGCAGTTTTCGTATAGTTACTCAGTGTTCCACGTTCTAATTGGTACCCAGGGAGGTCTCCATTCAGGAAAAACAAATGTTTTACCTAACAACGAAAAATAAACTAAATACTCCAGTGAATAAAAATAGCAGTGGAGACAACCAAACGGTTTGTGGGAAATCCTTCACTCAACAGTTAAAAAATTCAAAGAAATACTATAATACATTATATCAAAATGTACAAATATATGAAACAGATCATTTTCATTTACAGTACCACCTGCTTTGTTATTTCTGTTTTGAAAAACTACAATCAATGTGGATAGTTACAAAAAACCCTGATTTCTTTTTGTGTCAAAAACAATGTTAATATGATTTTAATTATGTTTCTTTCACCGGATACATTTGGCTGAAAAACAAACATTTTCAACAAAGATCAAAGAGCAGTTTGTCTATAAAGTTTTAAACTACGCTTGATTACAATACTTCTTTAAATGACTACATGAATTTTAAACCTAAACACTGCTTACTTTGACAAACATCACAGTTCGTTTTGTTTGTCTACCAAATAAAATTGCAGACTGTCATCTGTCGGTGTCCAAGCTTCCATCTCTGCTCACATCTTCAAGACTGGAATTTTTATTGGTTATGAATGGATACCTGGTGTGCACTGTTTTTACTATGTATAAATTACTATAAAGGCATTAAATGAGTATTTAGGTTGAGGTATTCACATTATACTATTCAAGTACTGCAATGCAATCCAAATAATCTATTATGGCATTCCTTTATTCTCCACAATCTTGTCGGGTACTCTGTGATTGATGACCACATATCATTTTTGTTCTTTACGGAGTAGACCAAGGTGAGAAAGTGAGAAAAGTTTTGTAGTTGCCAAAGCAGGGTCATTCAGAAATATTACAAGTGTCAAACAGTATTCATTACAGCATATCTGTGATTTTTATCAATAAATATAGTTAATATTACAAACTCACAATGACATTTTCCTGCAAAAATCAAAGATAAATGAAATTACTTCTGTAGTGAAGTTATGACATGGTAAATCCCTCTCTATATTTATTAAACCTCTTATGTTTTAATTATAATGCTTTCTTTTTTCTGGCTATTTTGGAGGAAATTGAGAAATATAAATGTTGGCATATAAGAAAACCTAAGCCATGTTTCACACACTATATTTCCGCAAAAAACGCAGTCACTAGTTAATGGACTATATCAAACCTCTCTACATGTTATCTGCTTTTTATTATTTTGGGTCGGAAAGGGTTGTGTGTGGTAGTTGATGTTGTGGATGTTTTTCCAGGCACATGTAACAATTGTGTTTACATACTGCTGTTTACAAGTTGTACTTCACAACATGATATAGAAGATGATGTTTTTTTGATACCTTGCATGATGTTTGTAAGAGTAATTTTGCTCTCATAGACCAGACACAGGCACATCTTCAGATTTTAAAAACAGGTTCATTGAAAATAAAAAATGGAGAGGGGGAAAAGGTTGGTCTAAATTATTTCTTAGGGAGCAGCTGTTGTGGCCATGACTTAAGTCATTACAGTAAATGCAAGTAACAGGCTATATGAATTACAGTACAATACTACAACATATAACTTGCGTACAGTACTACAGCCCTTGGCTGTGGCTGTCAGCTGATGATAGGCTACATTCTTGGGCAGTCATAGAGACAAAGAGACTGAATCCCTCTTATATCTGTTTTTTGTTCTCAGTGGGATGCTTTCTTCTAGAAGTAACTTCTCTAGAGTAAGCTGCCTGTGATGTCACAGTCAGAAGCACGTGATGTAAGGAAACCATATACTGGAAGCGAATGCTGCATACTGCCCATAGTGGTGTCTCTAAAGCATTTAGCTTATTAAGCTTTATTTATGGCATAGACATGTTGGTAAGCTGGTCATTAATAACAGTCTTTGGGAGCAGGGGGCAGAGGGGAAGGCGGAGAGACCATAACTGTTGGATGAGAGATTGCAGTTTATTGAGGCATGTCTCTGTGAAACTAGTCGAACTAGCCACAATGACATGTCTGATACCTTAAGGAAACCTGATGACTTATACTTGCAAAAATGCTTCTCAAGTTGCTCCACTCTGGAAGGAGACCAAGACAAGATTGTGGCCACTAATAATGCCATATGAACTTTAGTCAAAATACTCACTTTTGCTTGCTGAAACCTAAAACCGTGTCAGATAAAATGCCCCAAGACACAAAATTCTGATTAATTTCTAAACTATAAAAGGAGAAACCCCTTTAAAGATTTGAGAGAAAAGCCTATTTGGCGTGAGGAATTAAATTGTATGCATGTATTTCCTGATCTGTTGGCATTACTTTACAGAATAAACCATGCGTTTCAACGTATTACTTCCACTCTTTGCCAAAATTACATACATTATTGTTGGGGATTTCACCAGGAACAGTATCACCTTTACAATTTTCTCAGTTGAGGAGAGTCCTTAAGTTCTTTACTCTTGGGGTCTCCACAACACCCTTTCATGTAATAAATCTACACCTGCATGTCCTCTGAAATTAAAGAGGGACTGGCAATAACCTCCTATTTGCCAAAATGGCTCATTGGGCTCCAACCCCGAAATATTTTCTCTTTGGCGTGCAGTGTGTTCGTGGTTATTTCCCATTTGCCTCTTAAAAAGTTATATGAAATGAGATAATAAACAGATGCTTGGTTGTGTTTGTTTTAGTGTTTGCAGGATCGCCAGGTTATTTTTTTTTATTTTTTAAATTTGATATTGATTTTATTTTAATTTTTTTTGTCAATCTTTCTTTTATTAAGGCATGTGCGATAGGGTACAGAGTAAAGAGAGGGAAATGCACGAGTGGTATACAGTTTAGGGTTTATACAACGTTAATTACATTTCCTTGATAACAATGCCTAATTTTTTTTTATGTCGGTTAACGAAAACATCTTGTTCAGTCGCATTGTCGAGTAGTAACATTAGCTTAGAGTTAACATTGATGTCGAGTATCGTCG
The DNA here is from genome assembly GCF_036172605.1 of Pelobates fuscus. Taxonomy (NCBI): domain Eukaryota; kingdom Metazoa; phylum Chordata; class Amphibia; order Anura; family Pelobatidae; genus Pelobates; species Pelobates fuscus. The sequence goes on along the minus strand of NC_086320.1, from coordinate 131,938,163 downwards.
CTTCAATATCTATACATTGATAAGGTTTTGCTTGACTATGCTTAAGTGGGGGGTGTGGTGACATTCTGTCATCAAACTAACATGGTGACCAGGGGTCATGTGATCAAGTTCATGTAGATCTTTCTTACAGGGGGATAAGCTCAGGGGGCATACATTTTGTGCGGCTACAGCTGGTCTAAGTAGTCATGATACGCAGTATATGAGACAGTAAGCTTGCATTTCAGGCTATGATAGGCCATGTTTTTCTGACTAATGGGTCCCTGCTGGTTTTATCCTCGTTGGTATGTCTAGGCATATAAAATAGATGTTAGCTGCTGGTTATCAGGCTGGCTTGCTAACACTAGTCTTGGCTCTCAGCTCCTGGGAAGCATTATATTTGCAGCCCGGCTAGTCTTTGGATACCCTAGAGAGAAACGTGAGGTAGACATATGAGAAAGTTAATAAAATTGTTAAAATTAAAATACCGCTGTTTAGTATGGCTAAAGAGTATTCATGTATGTCTGGTCACAGTAAGAGGTCATAAGTTGAGTCAGACAAGCAGAGAACACAGTATACATGGTATTTACATAGACCAATCATATCCCGCTTGCTACTACCCGCTGTCCAGAGAAGTAAGCCCGTTGTGCCCCAGTGTGTGCTGGCCCTGCCCGCTAAGCCCGAAGTGTGTGCGGCCAGTGGACCGGATAGGTTAAAGCATCTTACAGATATGTTTCGGCTGGTAGTTTCAGGGTTTTCGGCCCAAGTCCTGTAATAGTGTTTTTAAGTCCGCGTGGTAGTGGCTAGTGTGTCCATTGTTTCCTTCATACTCCACCGGATATATAGTTGCGCCTTGAGGTGAGTATTGGTGTAAGGTGTCCCGGTGTTGTGGTGGTTCTGTGTCCGTGGGCCACCAGCCTTCAGCCCGAGGCCTTAGCAGGCGCCCGTGCCCTTTAGCCATTGATCCTATCAGCAGGATCGTGGGTCCTGGGTTCTGCTGGATCTCGGTTTTCTCCCAGGAAGTATGGAAGGCTACAGAGGGGTTCCTCTTGGCGAGCGCCCAGCCCAGAAGAAGTGCGAGCGGTCTCACGGGCAGCTCCGTCCACGTGAGTAGCGTGTCGTATAGGGGCTTTAATGCCTTGCGTCCTATATGTCTCCGGACTTTGGAGCCACTTAATGATGTGGGTCGTTGTGTGTTTGCAGCCTTGTGTACCGTGCCAGGTTGTATCTGTTGTCCGCTTCAGGTTCCGCAGTTCGGTCCCCGCACACGTGGCCTCCACCATCTTGGCCGCGGGTCTTGGGCCTGCATGGTAGTCTGAGAATGCCTCCGTGTGTAGTTTGGGGCATGGACCGGGATCAACCCCCCAGTCCAGAGGGGGGGGAACAGGACCGGGTCCGTCGATGAGCCATTTGCATTTCGGGCTCTGTTGGGCAGGATAGTGGAGTGGCGGCCGTCCACTCCACTCACCACCAGGTAGGTACCCGCTGGATGCTGCAGGGGTCCCTTCCTCCGGGGGACTGGAACTCCAGGAGCAAGCCTCTCCCCGGCCCCGGTAGCCCGTATACTTTGCGGGTCGAGGTTGTTGGTCGCTGAGTTCAGCTAAATTCACGATTTATAGTTTAAATTGAGCATATTGTGCAGGAGCTGTTCTTTCCTGCGACCGCTCGGCTCGGCGGCCCGGCCCCGCCCCCCGCCAGGTTATTTTTAGTGTATGTGTTCTCAAATAAATTTCTAATTTAATCTTTCATAAAGGTCACAAAGTAGTAGAGTAGTTTATATTGGCGTGTACCATTTGACTGGCGGACACAAAGGTGTCACAGACAACGTGGCCACACGCATCACCGAAGAAGAGAGCATGACATTGATAAAGATGATGTACAAGAATCTCCCAGTTATTTATTGTGACTTACAATTATTGAACAAAAATTCTTAAAACATTTTAGTACAAGGTGGTGGGTGGGCTTTCTGCACATTGCTTAACGTTTCTGGTACTTAAAGGATCTATTCCACCTACCTTTTTCTTTATGTAATTTAGCTATTCCTTAGCACTTGATATGGTAAATAAGCTGAATATTGATTAAATGGATTAACAATTGCACTGCAGTCTTAAATGTATTCTATCTTTAAGATCACATCATCATAAGTACCAAAACAATTTTAACTAAGTGGAGTGGTTTTGGTGTATATTTCATACCCCTGCAGTCTAACTGCTCAATTGTCTGCCGTTTAGGAGTTCTATCATTTTGCGTATGCTGTCCTCATCACACCTCCTCTACATGTGGCCAGTAATATACATATAAACAAACGATAAATTAACATTTTCAAGTTTAAAAAAAAAAAGAAAAAAGGGTCCTTTTTATTTTCCATTTTGCAATCTGGTTTTCAATGATAATGTTTCTATTACTTGACCATATATTATTGTACAAGTATATTCTCCCTCTACTTAAACCAAGTCTATACTGTCCAATTTTTACTGCCAATGAGGAAGTTGTTTGGGAAGGGTCCGAGTGTTCTATCAGTGGTGTAAGCTGTTGCTGCAATGATCTCCACAGACATCTCTTAAAAGAATGTGTACATGTGTTATTTCTTTTCTTTTCTATACATATCAACCCCAAGGTTTCTAAAAGGATTTTTCTCTCAGAGATAAATCCATATGTAGATTGTACATATAGACCATGAAGACCTGGTATGAGTATCGCTCCAGAACTGAGTGACTCAAGACTAGGCACCTGACGTCTACGTAATGGATTCTCAAACTAACAGGGGATGCATTCTTGTGTTTAGACCAATTTAAAAAAAAATCTAATAAGTTTGCATGTCTCTATGATTTAGAATGACTGCAAATCTTCTAGAATTAATCATTTTATAACCCAGGCAAATCATTTTTAATTTTTCCAATCCAACATAATCAATTAATACCTATCTCATAATGCACATAGAAGTTGATTGTGAAAGTATAAATTATATAAATACTGAATTTGGATGTTCTGTGTTGGCTTATTAAGTAGCCTCATTACTCTATACTTAAATATGTTTTACAGGTTTTACACATAAACCGCCTGATTCTTCAACACTAAAATTGTCCATTAAACATATAGACAATGACCATCCCTTGCTTCAGTTTTGGGTGCAACTGACATTGACCGTCACATTTAAGTTGCAATTTTGTTTTATTTAGAGGTAAATGCAGTATATCTGAACGTTTTACAGCCATTTGGCATAATGACAAGCTACATTTCTCTCTGAAGAGAAAATTAACAGCATTTAATATGTAGTGCACAGAGTTGTTACTGTTATGCAAGAGCTTAGTGATGCATGTTGACAAAGACTTGAAGCTGTGCTTCAGGTTTTACCTATGCATTAATAGATCTCGCTAACCCCTTAATTTTATGTTCATGTACATTGATCAGGTGAATTCACCAGGAAGTTACATTAAAATCGAATTCTCTTTTAGTGAAAGTGAAGTGTTCTGTGAAATTACATTCTCTTGTAACATTAAGCTAATATTGATGTTGAGCAATGCTTAGCATTCTTTTTTTTTTTTTTTTAAAGAACCTCTTCAAAATGTAAAATGTACAAAGGTATGTTCATATTATAATATCTGAGTAATAACTAAAGTGTTGTAGAAAAAAACATATAAGATATATATATATATATATATTGAAAAAATACCGGCACTCCAAGGATTTTCAATACGACATCTTCTTTAATCTGAGAAATACATCAACGTTTCAGCTCCCCTAAGGAGCTTTCATCGGGACCCAGAAGTCCCTACCCATCCTTATATCTTATGTATCCATTGTATCTGTGTGGTGGATGGGTAGGGACTTATGGGCCACCGTGTAGAAGAGGAGCTTCTTCCTGCTATAGGTTTAGGAGAGGAGTTGACCAGCGAGTGCTTAGAAAGCGTAGAACGAGCGCATCATTAGACACACTTATGCTAAGCTTAGGTGCTGTCTGCACAGTATGCCCTTGGTTGGTCATCCTGCATGATTGGCAGGCAGCATGATGTACATTCACATCAGGCTGACTATCTAATTATTTGTGTAGACACACCCTCTTTTTGGGCATGTTCGTCCCTTCGGGCAGTTCTGGTTACGTAAATTTACATCAGTGGCCCACCCACCGAAATCCTGCTTCACCGGACACTGCTATTAGGGGGTATGGATTTACTTGAAAGATGAAGGCGAGATATTAGCATAGGGTTTTATTTTTTCTGATAGCTTTATCCGATGAGTTTCCCTTAGTGATGTCGCGAACATAACATTTTCGGTTCGCGAACCGGGCGAACCAGGCAAACCGCCATAGACTTCAATAGGCAGGCGAATTTTAAAACCCACAGGGACTCTTTCTGGCCACAATAGTGATTGAAGGGGGGGACCTACTCTCCTGGGCGGTGGGTGGGGGCCATAATGATAATGAGGGGGGGGGACCTACTGTCCTCCCCCCAGGCCCCCACCCCTGTGCGGTGGGTGGGGGCCATAAAAATAATGAGGGGGGACCTACTGTCCTCCCCCCAGGCCCCCACCCTTGTGTGGCAGGTGGGGGCCATAATGATAATGAGGGGGGGGACCTACTGTCCTCCCCCATGGCCCCCACCCCTGGGTGGTGGGTGGGGGCCATAAATGATAATGAGGGGGGACCTACTGTCCTCCACCTCTCCGGCCCCCACCCCTGTGCGGCGGGTGGGGGCCCTAAAAAAACAATAAGGGGGGCCCCCACCCCTGAGCAGTGGGTAGGGGCCCTAAAAAAAACAATAAGGGGGGACCTACTGTCCCCCCCTGGCCCCCACCCCTGAGCGGTGGGTGGGGGCCATAAAAATAATGAGGGGGGACCTACTGTCCTCCCCCCCAGGCCCCCACCCCTGTGCGGTGGGTGGGGGCCATAAAAATAATGAGGGGGGACCTACTGTCCTCCCCCCAGGCCCCCACCCTTGTGTGGCAGGTGGGGGCCATAATGATAATGAGGGGGGGGACCTACTGTCCTCCCCCATGGCCCCCACCCCTGGGCGGCAGGTGGGGGCCATAATGATAATGAGTGGGGGGGGGATCTACTGTCCTCCTCCACCCCTGGGCGGCGAGTGGGGGCCATAATGATAATGAGTGGGGGGATCTACTGTCCTCCTCCACCCCCGGGCCCCACCCCTGGGCGGTGGGTAGGGGCCATAGAGATAATGAGGGGGGACCTACTGTCCTCCCCCTCTCCGGCCCCCACCCCTGTGCGGCGGGTGGGGGCCCTAAAAAAAACAATAAGGGGGGCCCCCACCCCTGAGCAGTGGGTAGGGGCCCTAAAAAAAACAATAAGGGGGGACCTACTGTCCCCCCCTGGCCCCCACCCCTGAGCGGTGGGTGGGGGCCCTAAATACTAATAAGGCGGGGGACCTAATGTCCTCCGCTCTGGCCCCCACCCCTGAGCAGCAGGTGGGGGCCCTAAATAAAAATGGGGAGGGACCCTAGTCACCCCCTCCCCCACCCCAAAAAAAATGATCACCCTACCTACCCCCCTCACCCTAAAAATAATGAGGGGGGGACCTTTAACTAAGAACCTGTAAAAAAAATTAGAAAAAAACAACTTACCATTCGATGTTTTCTTCTAAAATCTTCTTTTTTCAGCCCAAAAAAAGGCCAAATAAAAAACCATAATAACCGACGCAATAAGAAAAAAAAAAAAAAATGAGCGCAAAAAAAAATTATCCATCTTCACCCATGGAGGGCTCCGCGCAGACTGAGCTCTACAGGGCGGGGAAAGGCTTATAAAGCCTTGCCACACCCTGCAATTAGGCTAAGAACACTCTGATTGGCCTATATAACAATGTTTGGCATTTAGTGAATATTCCCCTATATAACAATGTTTGGCATTTAGTGAATATTCCCCTATATACCAATGTTTTGCATTTAGAATAAAAAAAAAATAAAAAAAATAATAATAATAAAAAAAAAATGATTGCAGCTTCCGAATGAATCTAAATTGTATGCTGTCCAGTAGGTGGGAGGGTCTGCTAGGGAGGGTCTGCTGCTGATTGGCTGTAATGTGTCTGCTGACTGTGAGGTACAGGGTCAAAGTTTACTCAATGATGACGAATAGGGGGCAAACCGAACATCGCATGTGTTCGCCCGCGGTGGCGAACGCGAACATGCTATGTTCGCCAGTGAATAGTTCGGGACATCACTAGTTTCCCTCCAACACCACCTCCATCAGATACTTGGCGCTTGGTAGGTATGACTGTTTTAGTGTTTTCTGTTGATAAGATTCTGTAATTAGGCCCATCATAATTGTCAGCACCAGGCCCAATTGGTTTTTAACCTGGCCCCTGGTCACAATTGGGAGAAAATTATACTAAAATGATTCTACTGCAAACTAAGATGATTCTACTAAACTGCATTATGTTTTCACCTGTTAGGTGAGGAATAAGGTGGGACTAATGAGCATGCCACATACTCCCTGAGAGGATTGAGCCATTGATCAAGCTCTATCTTCATTGTGCTATTGTATTATCCAGCTTTAAGGGATCCTATAGTGCCAGGAAAGCAAAGCCGTTTATATATATAGGGTTAATAGGTGTGTCTCCCCCCCCCCCCTTCCCTAGGGTTGAATAGGTTAAAACCCCTTCAGCCACTTACCTGAATCCAGCGCCGATGTCCCTCAGCGCTGGGTCAGGCTCCACCCACGCTCCTCCGCTGACGTCGGGGGAGACCTGGTGCGCATGCGCGGCAATGGCTGCGTGCACATTATTCAATGCTTTCCTATAGAGAAAATCTGATACTGGAGGTCCGTTATCAGCTTCAGATAACGGACCAAAAGTCAGCCACAGAGGGCAGACTTAGAGCTGCAATGTAAACAGAATATAGAATTTGACATTTTCACAGCTTTGAGATTTCTACTAAAGAATATAGGAATATATCAAAAGGGGACCATGAACCTTTTTTAATTGTTATGCCTTTCTCCATTAAAATAAGTATGATACAATCAACCCACCCCCCCACCACCCAAAAAATAAAGTTGAATTTCTATTTTGTGTGTGTGCACCATTCTGCACAGACCAGAACACCATTTTGTTATGGAAATATATAAACTCACACACTGAAATATAGACACACATACATTCTCACAGTCATTTATACGCCACTACACATTCATAAACAAATAGTCATAGCACTCTGGGAAACTCTGGTTTCTCTGAGCTTTTACCCTTCTTGGAGTTTTTGTTTTTGATTTTGTTGCAATGCATTTACATAGGTTCATCCTAAATTAATAGGGTAATCCAGGCATGGACCCCATGCTCACTTGCTGACATTTTGCTGACAATGCCCATAGAAGCCCAAAATGATCGTTCAGTGTTGCTGTATCTCATGCAAAGAGAACTTGCTGGCATTTTGGATCTAGACTGCCTTTATAGATGGATTCAGTCTGCTCTGTAAAGTGAGCAAAAACATTTTTTGAGACCTGAATGCAGACTAAACAAACTGCAAACTATTGAGGTCTTTCTGAGCTTTTGCCTGTTCTCAGTGTTCACTTATTTTGTTGCAAAACATTTACTTTACCAGGTAAAAAGGGTCATCCAGATTTGGAACCTGTTCTCACTGTAATTCGAACAGTATTCGCTAGACCTCACTGACAAGGCCCAAAGAAGGCTGAAACGATTGTCTGGGGTTGCTGAATTTCTCGACAGAGGGAACTTGTCAGCATTTCAGATCTGGACTGCCCTTATTAGGTGGGATCATTATGCTATTCGAATAGTATAGTTCTCTCTGTAAGTCAGCAAAACCATTTTAAAAACCTGGAGGGGTTAACTGAAGGGCTCAGCTGTCTGTAACTCTGCAATGATGCCTGGGCTGTGTGCTGTAACATCCAGTTTAAGCATTAGCACAAGGTAGCCTATTCCAGGGTCGACAGACTGCTCAATTTGAATCGGCAGTGCAGACACTTGCTGCACAGCACCATCGCCGGTATACAAGTGCCAGCTCTGGCGAGCAAGGGGTGCTTTGTGCACTCCCTGCTACCTGTTTCTCAGGGAAAACTGTCCCCACTGCCCCTGGGAAAACTGTCGCCACTGGTGTCTCATAAATGTCACAACTGCAATACTAGAATTTATTGCTGACCCTAACTTGCTTCACTATGAATTCTTGGTATTTTGTATAGATCTCAAAATGTCTCCCTGAATTGGCTTTAGTGTCTATATAAATTTCAAATGGGGAGGTACATCTGGTTCTTGGAAATTACCCTAGAAGTAAAAAATTAGCACATTTAGATAACTACTTGGGCTATATTTAGGTTCTTCAGTTTGTGTTGTACTGTTTGTTATGGTCCACCAGTGCAAAGTTTGTGAACACACTGCCCCCGAAATTTAAAAACAGTTTGAATCTTTATAGTTTCTCTAAGCCTTGGATAATGGATATTCATATCCAATCTTCCAGTTACCTAAGTTTGATAAAGACTCCAAAGGGATGAAATGTTGCCAAGTTACCTCTTGGTGGTGTTTATATTAACATCTGCTTAATCATATGCCAGGCTATAGATATCAATTCCAGCTTAAGACATTTTCCAAAATATACAAGGTCTCAAAAAACTTAATGGTGGCAATGATGGACACTTGAAAAGTTAGAACTAGTGAGTATATATTATTTATATAGATCCAAACCTTAACATAGAGTTGTAGAATAACTGCATTTCATAGACTATTTCAGACATACTTTACTCATGACAAAACAGTTTTTTTTTTAATTTGCCAACATAACCCCCCAGCCTAACATAAAAAATAATATACCACTCAGTGATGTATAATAGTAATTGTTTGATTACATGATATTTAAGAATATGTTGTACCACTAAAAATACTGTAAAATTGTGTCATTTTCAAGCATACCCTGAAGGAAATCTTAAATAATCTATGTACCAAAACCACTTCATCTTAGTAAAGTGATTGAAG